>NC_141048.1:57619270-57769270 GCF_041138505.1 Cibotium barometz
CCGTGCCATCTATAAAAAAATTAGACGGATGGCTCAAATGACTAACTAGGAAATTTTTGGATAAATATCACTACAACGCGATATGAAGACAATGAACACACTTGAACCCAAACATCGCGTTGTACTGGATTTACAATTGAAGAACCTACAACATGCCAAAAAGGCTTAAATGAAAAGCAAGGAAAATGTTTTCCATTAAATTCAGTACAACGTGATGAGAAGAGTTCCAACACATTGCCCCCCCCCCCCCATATTGCATTGTATTGAATTTGTGTTAAAGGAAACTTGAACACATAAAATCGGGTCAAGGGGCCAATAAGACAAATTTTGAACAAAACTCACTACAACGCGATAAGGGGACTTCCAACACACTGAATCCCCCATATCATGTTGTAATGCATTCACAATCAAAGAAACTCTAACACACAAAATCACCTCAAAGGACCAATAAGGATAAATTTTTAACAAAACTCACTACAACGCAATAAGAGGACTTCCAACAAATTAAATCCCCCATATCATGTTGTACTGCATTCACAATCAAAGGAACTCCAACACGCAAAATAGGCTCAAGTGACGAACAAAGAAATTGTACTCGATACAATTCACTATAATGCGATAAGAGGACATCCAACACATAGAATGTTGCATATCGCGTTGTATTGAATCAGCAATAAAAAACACGAAAAATTGGCTCAAACACAATGCGATATCCAGATAAACAACATATTCAAACCAGTAAATCGCGTTGTGTTGCATTCACAATCAAAGAAACACAAGAACATATTTGCATTCAATGCACTACAACGTGATGGGAAGAGTTCCAACACATTGAAACCCACATATTGCATTGTATTGACTTCACAATGAAAGAAACTCACTGAGGAGTCCACTTAGAAAAGGAAGAAGAAGACATGGTGCAAGTTAATAAATGTTGTATTGAGAAATGGACACTTACTCGTCAAACAACAGGATGTCATCCACGAAGCGATGAGATGGTGTAGACGAAGGACAACGGATCACGGGCGACCAAAATTGATTAAAAGACGCTACTGTTTACGGAGAACTTAATGCTTAATTCGATGATTTAGGGTTTAACAGAAGGGGTCCCACCTTAAGTAGAAGGGGTCCCACCTTAAGTAGATGTGATGTCGCATGATGACATTGGCCTTAAGTGCACGTGGCATGCAATGATGATGATCGAATGCATGAGTGACATGTGTCTATCACTCGTGTGAACAAACGTGGGGGACTGCCAATGAAATCCTTCCATGTGTAAAGACTGTGGGATAATGCACTCCCACATGCATTATTTATAGCGCGAGTTTTAAACACTCTTGGCTTTTTTTTTCGTGCAACTATTTTCTCGCTCTTACTTGCTCCTCTTCGATAGTGTGGCCAGAGTTGGCAATTCTCCTGATCTTCTTGGCACTCATCCGTGACAGTCTCCAACCCTAAGGTAATTTTAAGGTGAGTTGAGTTGAGTTCTCCAGTCTTATCGGTCTTAAAAATGTTTGTTTTCATATGATTGTGAGCATCATTCCTTCTCATGTATAATTGATAAATTGTTTTGAGCTTTAGTACAATGCAATGTAGGGCTTCACTCGAGAATGTCCACCCTAAATCGCGTAGTACTTACTGTCTTGCATTATACAAGGTCAATATAGCACGAATTCGGAACCTTTTGGGCGATCTCCCATCCATACTCTCGTTTTTAGTAGAAATGACTTTGAGCTTCATTACAACGCGATGTAGGGCTTTACTAACGTCCACCCTAAATCGCATTGTAATGACTTGCATTATACAAGGTCAGAGTACAACGTGAATTTGGAACCCTATGGGTGATTGTCGGCCCATACTCTCATTTTTAGAAGCCACTTTTTAGTGTTTTCTACATATTTGCACAATATAGACCTAGTATATTATAATTCATTTTACAACGCGATAAAAGACTTCACTCGCCAACATCCACCCTATATCGCGTTGTACTGACTTGCAATATAGGCTCTCATTATAGCACGAATATGAAGCCTACGTCCGATCAGCTACGTTTCATACTTGTGCAACGTGAAACCATACACTCGTCGTATACAACGAGAAGTTGAGTATTGCGAGCTTTAGAGGCCCGTTTGTTACATATTAATGCAGTTTAAACCTTGTATAGTGCAAGTCATTACAACGCGATATAAGGCTTCCCCTTGTCAACGTCCAACGTAAATCGCATTGTACAGACTTGCAATATAGAAGGTCTTTTTAGCTCAATATGGACCTCTTTTCCATATCTTTGTGTTACAGTGGTGTTTGCTAAAATTTTAGCAACGCAGATTAGTATAGCTTGAATTTGGAACCCCCATAGTTGTGGTGTAATGAAACGTTGTAGTATCGCTAGCTTCTGATGCATATTTGTGCAATGTAGACTGTTTATATTTTGGTCCAGCATAACGTGATATCAAGCTTCACTCACCAACATCCACCATGAATTGCATTGTAATGATGTTTGCACTGTAACTATAGATCTCCATTATTCTCTCATTGCTATGTAGTTAACAATCATTTTGTTGACTTTTTTCTGCTTGTAGATGCATCCTTTTGAGATCGAGTTTGAACTCGATACTGGGTTTGGAGAAATGCCTAATGAGAAATTGTTCATTTTCCTTCACAAAGTCGGCCAACCAACACCATCTCTAACCTCAGATTTCATGTATGTTTTCTTGCAATATCTCCAACGAGAGTATGATCTTGTCTAGATGCATATATCTTTAAGAGAAGGAGCAGCAATACCAGGGGACAACTTCGAATGATGTAGTCATCTTGGACAATATTCAGTATGTGCATGTGGACGATCTTATTTCTGCCACATCCTCAAGAGAAGGTGAACGTGGATATTTCAAAGGTGCCGGGGGGATAAGAAGAAGACACAGAGTAAGTTCCCAGTACACAAGCATAAATGTCATCTTGTTGACTACCACTACGGGTTTATTTGCTATTTGCATCTGCTGCTTGTTGAGGATGAGAAAGGTTTAATAGAAGGAGATGAGGAAAGGTCAGAGGAACCTTCAAGAGCAGAAGATGATGAGGTTTATGAGGAGATAAACTTGGTCGTGGAGAGGGATCTCAGTGAGTAGTTTGATATTGATGCCCTCGACACCCAAGTTGTTTTACGGTTGCTGACGAGGAGCCCACTGTGGTAGAGAAAACAGAGCACGTTCCAACCTCAGTACTCCTTGTGTTTCCAATAGGTGACCACTAGTATGTCCTCCTAACAGATATTTAAGCTTTGAGGGAGGACTACTGTCTCGCCATCATCACACCGAATCTTGAAAAAGATGATGATTTTGTCGATCCAAGTGTGGATGAGTATCTTCTACTGGACTCAAATGTCAAGGAAAGTGAGTACCAATATACTCCTGCTTAGATATTATCAATGATGTATAAGGATGCTCGCCACTATAAATCCAACCTTCCCACTATATAAGGATGCTCGTCACATTTTGAAATCTTGGATATCTGCACATTGAAGTGTCATGATTCCCTAATTTTACACAATGGGCACAATAGAGTAATGGCCTTGCTCTTAATTATGGACATTTAGTGGTAGTGTGATTCAATCAGCACATAGAGAACCACACCAATTCCCTACGGGGGTAAAGATGATTATGCCCATGCCCAGATGTTTCTCTTCCCTTCTTTACTTTCAATTTCTCTAACATAGCATTACTGAGCTCGTTCACCGTCATGTTTCTGACTTGCTTGCTCCGAGTTCCAATTTCTTGGTGACTCGAGACACGCAAAGTCGTAGTTGCTGAAGATGTTTTGACATCTTCCGGTTGTTGTTGCGACAATTCTAGCATATTATCTTCATATTCAATTGCCAGTTTGCAACATACATCAAGAGAAGCGGATCGGGCTAGTACCAGGTAATTATGCATTTTGTGGTCTCTAACCCCTCTCCGGGAAGCAAGGTAATAACTGATCGTCAGTTAACCTCTCCCATAATTTTCACCTTGAATTTAAGTGCTTAAGTGTTGAGACACAAAGTCTCTCATCGACTCAACTTGCTTTTATTTGATATTATGTAACTGTGCCATAGGGCTCTATTTGTCTCACCACTTCGGGCAAAGTTGGGCACAAAAACATTATTGAGTCTTGTGAAGTTAACCTTGTCCTCGGGCTTGAGGGTTCGGAACCACTGATGCGCTTTCTCTTCCAAGGTCAACGAGAAGGCATGAATCATTGTCACATCACTGAGAGGCCCGCAGGTTTCACATGTGGGTTCCAAAATCTCTACATGTTGGATAGGATCTCCATCCCTAGAGAAGTTTTGGAAAAGTTTGGAAATGATATGTGGCTTCATCTGGGAGGGTCGGGATTCTAGAGCAGTGCCTAGTTCTGTGACCATTCCTCGGCCCATCTCCACCGCGATATTTAGTAGGTTTGTCCTTGTGGCTGCATTAAGGTCAATGGTTGGATCCATCCTTGGACTTTGAGGAATTGCTCTCCCCCTTCCTATACCTCGTCCCCTTCCTGTATTAGCTCTTCTAGGTATCTCTGGTCCATGGGATGGTCCTGCCCTGCTGTACCTTGGAGTGGCTCATCATTAGTCTCCTCCGTACGCCTTTGCAGAATCAGAAGTTCCATGTCTTGTAGGAACGTAGGATGATTGATCATCTGCTCAATATCCTTTTTGGTGTACAGACGGTCCTCCACTTCGCCCGCCACTCTTGCTAGATTATCCTCTTCTTCTATGGCTGTAAACCCTTCCTCAGCTCTGGACTCCTCATTTATGGGTTCCAAGTTTGGAATTTCTCCCTCACTTCTTCCCATAACCAATTCTGGTTCCTTACCGGCGTGATTGGAGTAGGTTTAAACTTCCCGTTTCCTTTTGCTCAACTCTCGCCCTTCGAGTATCGAGCTCTTGTTTCCTTAAGCTCAACTCTCATAGGTGTCATTCCACCTCGCTCCTTTTGAGATCTAACTCTACTTCCTCCGAGGTGGGAAAGAATATTTGACCTATCCTGGCCGCACTTTCCATGTCCCATCTCATTCGGGGGGTGCCGGTGTTCGACAACCTAGAATTTGACGTTTGGATGGGCACTTCTTGTCATGGACCGCGTCCAGCATTGGTTGACGCACCCATGCCTGTAGATTATGCTTCTTCATCATGACTGGTTTGGAGACCAAAAAATCCTTGGGCGATATCAATGATACCACTGGACTTGGTTGGGGAGGGTGGATTCTTTTCTTCCCCAAACCTAGAGTACCTCGGCCCTTCTTCCATGGATTCTTCGCTACTAGTTTCAAGAGTGGTTAGGTTCCTTATTAAGACACTCAGGTGTGTGCTTGCGGAATGACTTGAACCCAGACTTTTTTGATAGGAAGATCCTGGGTGATTCGATGCACTATCGTCAAGTGTAAGATTATCTTGGATGATGCCTTTCTTAATGCAATAACACTTCTTGTAGCAAAATAATCGAGTATAGAAAAATCAATAAAGGCAAATATGACTTTTTGGTTCCACTTGAAGGCACCAAAAGCCAAATCTTTCTTTATTGTTGTCCATGCATAAATAGTATGTGAGGAAAGAGGAGATTGAGGTGAAAGCTTAGAGGCTTCCTTGAGAGATTGAAGATTTGAATGGAAGGAAATTCAAATGGAGAAGAGTGGCTATTGAATTAGGAAAACTCACCCAATGACAACCACCATAACTTCATGAAAATGCACTAGAATAGAACTTAAGCATGTTTAACTGCGTTGAAAAAAAGAACTTTTCATAATACTAAGTTCGCTTCCGCCGAAGATATATTCGAGTTCTTTTAAAAAATGCCACTATTTCCAATCAACATCTTCTAATTCCATGTTGTAGTTATATAGTTGCATAGTTACTACATATGTCAGAAATATCCTCGTACTTGTCATAAATATAGTTGCATAGTTACTACATATGTCAGAAATATAGTTGCATAGTTACCACATATGTCAGAACTACATATGTCAGAAATATCCTCGTACTTGTCTTCTAGAGAGTACTAGCTTTTCACATTTATGAATTTCCACTTGCAGTGTGGTTGAAGTTACGTGGAATTTAAGAACATTTGAATAAAATAAGTATTGAATCTCTTTAAAAAATATGAACAAAAGCGAATTTAGATTTGAAAAAAAGAGAGAGAAACCCAATGTAATAATATTATTTTTGTACTTTTGTAGGATTTCAGGAGGAGAGAGAAAGCTCTTAAGGGCCCATTTGGAGCTCGAATTTCCCCTAATGTGCAATCTAAATTATTCCATAATAGTATAAAGTTGCCATTTAAATTATCCCATACTAGTATGATATTGAGAAAAATAACAAACAATGAACCAAATAATATTTTTAAAAGTAGAATTCATTTACCAGCTACTATTATCATATTAACTAGTAGATTTTGTTTACTACCTATTATCATATTATAACCATTACGAACTTAAGCGTGATTCTCTCTCTCTCACACAGACACAGAGACACAGAGACACACACAAGCTTTTACTACATAAAATTAGTTTTCAAGCCCCATATTAATATATATAACATGTAATTTTACATAAATACATGTACTCATGTCACATAGCCTATAGGCATGCGTGAGTTTCCCGTGAAGCGATGGAGCTCGACCGGACATGGAGACCACACGTCGCGGTTCAAGGTGAGGCACCCGGGTCAGAGGACCGTGGACGAACGAGCTAGTGTGGGCAGGCAGGCCACTATATAAGCCGTCAATGTGGACACTTATCCACATTCCTATATGGTTGGGTGGTTACCTAGAGCTCATTGCCCTCTTGTGCTATGGTAGGCTACAGGCACTTACGCACCCCCGGGGATAGTGTTGTGCTAATCGCCTGTTGTTGTGAGTGTAGAGAGGGGAGAGAAGTGGTTTGGCTTTCCCTGTTGCTGCAGAGCATTAGGGCCAAAAACGTCTCAAAATGGGTTGTGTAAGGAATTTCGCTAACTTGCTAATTAGTAGAATGTTGACGGTCAAAACGGCTCCAAATTTGGCCGTTTTGGATATCTAAAGCGTATCTATCTGATTGAACACGTATCTAAGTACATATTTTAAAATCTAAAAAAATATATCGTTTTCATGCTACTCTTTAATGGCTCGTCTCGAAATTTGTCCTCTTTTAGTGACTTCGCGGCAAAATGACCATTCCCTCCAAACGCGCTCTCATCCATTCTCCAAAAAAATTTCACTCCTCTGCTTCTCTAAGAATTTCACAAGCTACATCTCATTCTCATTCTTCTGTGTCTCTCATGTTCTAATAGCTCTGCTTATATTTTTAGCTCTGTTAGTAATGAGTGATACATCTAATCGTAAGTTTCATTTGAATATCAAGCTCAACCAAGAGTATGCAACTACACGGATTGTCTACCAAAGATCCCTTTCATGTGCAAATGAAGCTCAACATCTTCGCAACGAAGGAAAGAAGCATATTGACCTATGGACAGATGGAAGTCTATATCCACCGGATCCCAGAACAGGAAGGTATCCTTCTTTTCACACACCACATGATTTGATTAGATTTGTTGGTGATGGGGTGGATGGCTTACTTGGTTATAGTTCAAGACTATCTCAATCACATATTACTTATGCAGAATATACTACATATCTTCAAAATACTTCATCCTTTGAATGCAACAAAAATTATAGAACTTGAAAACAAAATAGTGTCTTTGAAACAAGAAAATGATCAATCGAAAACCTTAAAAGAAACTCCAATAGGGTTAAGAGCACGAGTAAAACGAATGCGGGATGTAGTTAACTTAACAGAGAGATCTGGACAAAGAAAAAAAAGGTTAAAACTTGTAAGAGATCATGTTACTAACCTTCTAGGATTTGACATGTCTAATGCTCAGGAAAGGGTAAGATTTTTGAATGAGCTTATGAATAGGTCGGATATCTTGAAACTTTTGGAACTTCCTGAAAATCAAACTAAAAAAAAACTAGTCTTTCAACATCTATTAAAAGATATGGACTTATTAGTCCAGCCTTCCCAAATGCAAGAAGTTTGTGACACAGTGGGAGTGAGTAGAAAGGGATACAGAGCCATCTCTAAAACCTGGTTCAGGGTCCTTAAGTATTACAAAATCAAAGCTTTTGGGTTGCCTAGACCTCACAATGTTGGAAAATATAGAACTTTGTTAAATGAGGAAATTTCTAAACATTTCGGAGAGTATTTCCATATTGAGGGAACAATGCCATATGAGAGACAAAAAAAAAATCGTCTTTTGAATACAACGTTTATAATAATATTTGGATGAACATTAGAAAAGTCCAATCTTTTATGGTGAGATATTACAACATAAGAGAAATAGATTGTGAAGGAAAACTTGTATTTGTTTTAAAATTAGATGAAGCTCAAATCCAAAAATGTCAAAAAATGGAAAGAATATCTATATCCCTAATGAATAAAGCATTGGACTATAGTCAAGGTAAGCTTGATTCTCCATACCACAAAACTCAATCAGAAATGGAGCTATGGTGGATTGGATCAGCTCATGTACCAGGAGAGAGTCATGAAACATTAAAGTGGCTCTTCTCACAAACAGACATTCCTTCAGTTATTCAGAGCCAAAATACAGGTGAACACCTTCATGTAGATGACATAGGTGATTTCATTGTGGAATGGCATTTGAGTGCCGACCTCAAGGCGTTGAAGTGTATGTTTGGTGTATGTGGAGGAGCAAATACCAAATATCCATGTCTTTATTGCATGGCAAGCACAGGGACAAGAGAATGGCTTGCAGAAAATGAGATTGAAAAACCACCATCCAGAAATAATGTGAATGTTGTCGATTATCCAACTTCTATTAAAATATGGGATCCAATTCTACCAATACATTTAAAAAATGTGCATATATGTACATTGCATGCAGAGATAAGAATCGTGGACAAATTGCTCAGACTTCATCTGGACTATGCATATTCTATTAAGCCGACTAAACTTGCAGATGAGTGCATAGAAAAATGCGAAGCCTTGCTCTCTCAAATGGGTTTCCATGGTGGGGAAGTGCATCTTAAAAAAGATCCTGTTCTTTCTGGAGGTACAGGTGATGTTCTGCAAGATGTTTCAATGGGAGGAGCAAAAGCGAGAAGATTTTTGAGCAACCATGACACCAAACAAGTCAATGCAATGTGGAACTGCTGGAAACAGCTATGTGTCATCACCACAAATGTCAAAAGTAGACCAGATGTAGCCAACAAACGTATGGAAGTTTGGAAAAAACTCGACAATTTTTTCAAAGTCCTTAGACAACAAGTTGGTTCAAATACTTATGCAGATGATTTCAAAAAAGCAATAAAGCTTTTGATCAAAGCTATCATAGATGCCTGGGGAGAAAAAGACATAACTTATTACTTGGTGAGTGTTCAGACTTATCAAAACAGTTAAAATTAAAGTGTAATTTCTTAAATTTACTAACAAAAAATTATCTTTGTAGCATATTCTTTACTTGCATGGACCATATTTTGCTACAGAAGGACCCCTTGCAACATGGAATACACAAGGAATGGAAAAGTCTCACTATCAACAAGCAAAAACTTCCTTTTTTAGATGTACCAGAAGAGGAGGTGGTCACTTTAGCATCCATTCATGGGAGAAGTAAAATGTAAGAATCAACTTTTCCATGGTTTATGTTCTAAAACAATATTTTGTATGTTTTCAATTATTTGGTTGACCCTCAATATTTTATGCTTGCAGTGCTGCCAAACTTATCTTGAGTTTTCTAGGTTCTACCTATGTAGACTACAAACTTGAAGATTTTAAGTACTACAATCAGGAAGTTCCTTTGCAGAAAGACTCAACATCTTGTGGATGGATGGTGCTTGCTAATGCTTGGAGATATCTTGAGTCAAGATTTAGAATGACAACACTTACTGTAAGTTCATGAATGAAAACCATTGATTGATTTAGTGAATACATTTAGTGACCTATTTTCTTATTTTCTTATTTTCTTTTGTTTAAGTTCCATGAATATCCAGATTCTTGGGTAAGTTGGGTAAGGGAGAAGGCAGTGTCCATGGTTTTGAACAGATCCATCAATCCATATGATCCTGATTCCCCCTTTCCACCTAATAAAGGAGCCAAGGATACAACTTCAAAGAAAAGGAAAAGGGAGGAGAAGGAAAGCGATGTCAAGGATGGCTCATCCAAAAAGGAAAAGACCTCTGCCAAAGAGAAGAAGAAAAGAAAGAAGAGCCCTACTAAGAGCAGATCTTCCAAGGGGAAAAAGAGCCATTCTAAAGAGAAGACCCATTCTAAAGGAAAGATCCCTCAGGCTACAGAGAAGATCTCTACCCCTCCTGCTAAAGAGAAGAGCCCTAGCCCTCTTGCTAAAGAGAAGACCCCTAGCCCTCCTGCCAAAGAGATGAGCTCTTCATCAGCTCAATGGAAGACTCCTATCAAAGAGAAGATCCCTAGTCCTCCAGCCAAAGAGAAGAGCTCTTCTCCAGCTCAAGAGAAGACACCTATCAAAGAGAAGACCCCTGTCAAAGAGAAGAGTGCTACTAAAGGTCTTCCGTTTCACTCACCAGTGAAATTTAAAATTCAGAAGCGTTGTTTATCCAACAAAGATAGTAAGAGGGCAAATGTTGGCTCTCCATTAAATTTCTTTTTCATGTTCCCCAAGAAGACTGCTAAGTCTCCAAGGCCAACCTCCAAAGAACCTTCTCCAAAACCAGACCCCACTGCCAAATCTCCCTCGCCAACACCTAAAGATCTCAGAGAAGAGCCCAACTTACCACCATTTGAGGAATTCACTCTAAAGTCTTCCTCTCCAACACCTCAAGAGCTGAAAACTCCAGAACTTGAACCGCAATCAGCAAAATTTGATCGAAGCAAACAGAAGAGAGAAAGATTCTCTAAAGATGTAGGGTCATCTCATGCCAAAATGAAAGTTGATTTTGTTGAGTGATTCCACAAATTGGCTTTTGTTTTGTTCATTTTGTCCATATGAACACACCCTTTTTGGGACAATATTCTGTACTTAAATTCAGTATCAATAATTTGATATTCAACTGTTAAACCTTGTTTTGTGTTGTGAACAATATGTTGACCATTTTTGTGAGGAAGTCAAGACGAAATTTAGCAGAATATATTGATTACATTATTGGAGAAATCCTTTTCAGCTATACAAACTTGCCCTTGCAAGTGGCTCAAATACAACTTTTTTTGGGGGGAGACATGTGATGCATGAGGTTACACTCTCCATCCTTGTACTGACAACAATATCATCTACTTTGAATCTATATTCAGGTGATATTTCGTCCAGAAACTCAAGCGACTCCCTTACATGTTGTAGTCGCCAGTTTGATGTTATTATGAGTTTCCTGGGATCTATGAATGGATGGACTATGATGTTAAATTCAAACTCTGGACAATTCTCTTCAGAATCCAAAGGGACCCAACTACCAAGCTTGCTTTTCCATCTCCTATAGTCATAGCCCAAAACTAGGGATTGGCGACACAGTTGGTATGAGATAGACAAAGAATTTGGGCTTACTCTACAACTGATATTGTCCCCCATATGAAAAGTTTGCTTGGTACTCCATCCTTCTCCAAGTACAGTGTCCAGATCAGTCAGAGATAGTCTTCTATTAAGCCACATCGTTCTTGTCCTCTCCAATTCCATTGTATTGAAACATGCCACAAAGACATGTATAGGCAAGAACCATTGAATTTTTATCCTTCTTGAAATCCTTCCAGGAGACATAGCTTTAAGAATATCATCTTTGATTTTGGATTTGAAGCTTGTTATGGTATTTGGATCAGGAACTTCCCATTCCAGTGACATTTAGAGGAGACAAGAATGCCATACTTTTGTATACGTGTCAATTCACAATTGGACAATTTCTTAATCCTTAGATTAACAAACAGCCCTTTTCTAGCCATTTTTGGCCCTAATGGAGTGGAGAGTGGCTATTACTCGCCATTCTCTCACTCTCTCTCTCTCTCTCTCTCTCTCTCTCTCTCTCTCTCTCTCTCTCTCTCTCTCTCTCTCTCTCTCTCTCTCTCCCCCCCCCCCCCGTCGAGGAGCTCTCAGAGAATTCTTTGCTCCTTTTGACAGGAAAAAGCTTAAGAGCCTCGCTCGCAACCCCCCTTGCAAGTTGTGGCTTGAAAGCCACAACTTCTCGATAAGCATGTATTCTAGATAAGCATGTAGATTTGCCTTTTTGTATGGGTGGGTTGTTTGTGTGTTTGTATGTACACACAATTAAAAGCAATTAAAAGGGCAAAGTGCAATCAAAATTGAAGGAGAAAATGGGTGCACACAAAAAATGCACAAATTATTGCAGCCATTAAAGGCATTCAAAGGACACCCCAATGTTGGTTGTTGCATGTGCATGTGTAGTCTTTCACTGGCAGGGTTTGTGTGGGATTTGAGTACTTATGTATCCCATTTGTGTGCATGTGGGTATCCGGAATAATACGAGAGAGCAAGTGCAAGTTTTTCGGCATAGATTGAAAGATTTTAATGGCTGTAACTCACCCACAAAATCCACGACAACAGTTTGGCGGCTTTGGGTGGACATTGGCATTTTAGAATTTTTGTTGTTCTTCAGTGGATGACATGACTACTCTAAAAAGTTCTCATGGCATGTTACAATTTTGTGTATGCAGACGTAGATTCCAGAAATTGAAGGATGGATGTCTAAGTGTGCTTTTAGTCTCTTTATTCTATTAGTTTTCATTTTTTTGCAAACACCTTTTGCAAATATTATGGCCAAGGAAATGTGCTTGTATGAGTCTAAATTATGGCCGAGGGGTGTGCCTGCTTGGACCTAAGTAAGGTTGCTTTGCATTTGTTTACAAGCTTCACCATAGACCAAAACAAACTGACTATTCTTGTTAGATATTGATGTGAAAGCATCTTTGGGTACATTAACAATAGTGGCATTGTACATTTAGCAAGCACTTGTGCATGGTCCTAGAGATCAATTATTCTAAGATTTGTAGTAATCTTAGAGTGAGGTTGGTAGTGATCTTTCAATTCAGAGTTTACCAAAACCTGGATGTTCGTGATGTTAATGGTCTAATTGTTCCAACAATGCGGCTTGTAATAGAGTACGGAGCTACTGTACCCACCTTTGGAGTATGTCATTGCTCCTTTCGTTTGATAAAATGGGAGTGTCCCCCTGAGAGGTCTTGCTCTAAAATGTACCTTGTGGCTAGTCTTTAGACCTTCCCTTGTTACTTTATATACTGACTTGATCAGCAGGCCTATGGAACCTGATATAGTTCTTAAAATTATAGCCACGTTGAACTTTGGAATAGACTGTGCATGGTTCATCTAGTTGCAAACACCCTTGGTTTGGATGTGTAGTCATCCATATGCTTGAGATTTTGTAGTTATTTCTCAAGGAGAGGAAAAGAGTCCACTTGTGTGTCACAATGAGCTTCATGCTCACTTGATGGTATGGGACATCAAATGCTCATAAAGGTCATCGTGGTCTTGGTGGTATGGGACACCAAGGCTCATACATAGAGGTTGACCCTTTGATTGGTTGTATACTTGTTCCGTAGTGATCAAGTATTTGGACAAGATTGAGTTTGAGACTCACTTATAGCCTTTTGTTGGGAAGAAATCCAATGACAAATTTCGGAGAAGGTATGTGTAGCATAGCCATGACATAGTGGTTTCTAGTTTGAGAATTCTATAGAACCATTGGTGAGCAGGAAGACTAGTATAGTTGGATGGTTGTGATATGTGGGGGGTGCCCTACAACATTCAAGGAGTGTAATCTCACCTATATTCAACACTGGTGTTCATTTTGAGCACATGTTTGGTTGCTACCGTACAAATTATGGAAGTATGGAATGACTTTCATAACTAAAAAAAGTAAATTCTTAGTTTTCTTGGGCTATTTACTGTTGCAAAGTTCATGTCCTTGTAGAACCTACCGGTTGCAAGGCACTGGGAAATGAGTGGATCATTACCAGTAGGTGATGGGGTTACTACCTGGTTAAAGTGAGAAGTACTTAACTCTAGATGAGCATGGTTATTTATTGTCATTGGATCCAACATAGTTTTATAAACCATGATTGTGTTTGTTAGAAAGAATTCTAAGCCAGAGAGCTTAGCGGACTATCCTAACATGTTTAGAGGGTTTAGGACTGAACATGATGGTTTAGAAGTAAACTCCTAATCCAAAAGATTAGAGACAAACCACACTAGATTTGGCGTTAATCCTGAGTGACTACACAAATCTTGATCTTGATGCTAGTACGGAATGCCTCGCAGTTACCTTAATCATTTTTAATACTTTGGCATGGTATTGTTGTATGCGAGCACACTTTCCAGCAACAATCATCACCTTCCTTGTAGAAAGGGGTGCTAATCCGGAGTGATGATCGAGATTTCTACGAGAAGAAGAGTGAGCGCTGATACGGAGTGATTAGACAAATCTCTTGGGTTATGTGCGCTGAGACGGAGCGCTTAGGGGTGGACCCTTCATGCCCATTTGACCTTGTGTCAAATGGGGGTGATAAATTTATCGGAAGAAAGTGATAGATTCATTTAACCGATATAGGTGTTGACTTCCAACAACGAGCTCAAATTTTATGGAAAGTCACAAACCTTAGGTGCTTGTTATTCTAGATAAAGCCCCAACCTTGTCAATTTGGTGCTAAACCAAATTGGTAAGATTGTTCAGTGTGTAGTTGAGTATGTGCGAAATTGTTTTCGCAGGATATGCTCATCAGGCATGGTAGATGGCCATGAGGTGGTACCACAAAGTTTTGAGCTACTTCTTTAGGACTCATAATATACATAACTATGTAATTATACATAAATACATGTATACATTGGGCCACCATCAATAAAAACATCTTGCAAGTCATGTAGGAATGAAATTTAATAGACTAAGGGTAATGTTCCGACTAGTTAAAATAAAGAGAATACTCTAAAGTAATTGGAGTATTATCAAAGTAATTGGGATTTAGCACAAAATAGAACTTATGATCTTTATCCCTTGAAGATAAAGATGATACAAAATTACAATTGGGATTTTTAAATTTTATTTAATAAAAACACATTGTATGGTTTTTTTAACGTTGCATAGGAGACATGAAGATTGAGTGTTATCCTATCCTTAAACAACTCATTTTCATTTTCATAATGTTTATGCATTTATAAGCATTATTTTGTATATCAATGTTCTATCCTTTAGTAGTTAGTTTACAAATATGCATTATTCTTATCCTTTAAACATGAGCTTTATGTATCTATTTTAAAAAGATATTATGGTCAAAGGGTTCGACTTTTATGAGACATTCACCTTGACAGCTAGCTTGACCACTATTTTTAGAGTACTTCCTTGGCCGCTCATGGAAAGTGGCCGATATTATAAATGGATGTGAACTTAGCGTTTTTGAATGGCCATCTCAAGCAGGAGGTTTATGTGGCACAACCACCTGGGTTTGACATACCCAATTTTGAATGGCCACCTAAGGAGGAGGTTTATGTGGCACAACTACCTTGGTTTGAGATACCCGATTTAGAAAACAAAGTATGTAGACTCTGGAAGGCATTGTACGGGCGAAAACATGCCCCTTGGGCATAAACTCACAAATAATCAAAGATACAAGAATGAACTTCTTAGAATCAGTGTGTTGGATTGAGAAACACTTTCCACCAATAAGTATTCTCACCATTTAGATTCACTTGCTTGTACATGTAGTTGGCGAGGTTGCAATTGTTGGCACTGTTCATAGCTGATGGATGTTGTTGGACAGATTCTTGAAGACCTAAAAGGGTTTGTTTGATCAAGGAAAGGCCAAAAGGGAGAATGGAAGAAGGTTGGTTAGTATAAGAATCATTGGTGTGTATATCTTTGAGTTCCTTAGACAAATTAATCATGACATGCCTCGACTTTAGCACAACAAAGAGGATGCACGGATAGTTAGAGAGTTACCACAAGACAAAGTGCTAACTTGTAAGATGGATGAGACAAGACTTCATCCACATAAAGAATGAGCATAATCAAAGTGGCATGATCCTTTTTCACTTAGAGGGTGTTTTCTGTTGGACTATTACGAAAGCCATGGTTGGTCAGATAAGTATATATCTTCTCATACCAAGCTGGGGGAGCTTGTTTGAGACCATGAAGTGCTTTTTGAAGCCTGCATACTTTACTTTCATGACCATGAATCGCAAAAGCAATGGGTTGATTTACATAAACTTCTTCCTATAAATCCCCATTAAGAAAAGTTGATTTTATGTCTAACTGATGCACTTTCCATCCATGATGAGCAGCCAATGCAACAACACATCTAACTATGGCCATATGAGAAGTAGGAAAAAAGTAATCAATGCCCTTTTTCTGGGCATACCATTTGGCCACAAGCCTAACCTTGTACCTATCACAATGGTAACTTCAGACTTTCTTTTTAAATTGTACACCCGCTTTGTGCCAATTGACTTCTTGCCAATAGGCAAGTCTACCGAATCCCATGTGTTGTTTTTGTGGATAGAATCCATCTCATTTGTATAAATTTTACCCAATTCTCACATTAGGAGAAATATGGACTCTCCATTTTTTCCCTTAAGGAGTTTCTCTCACTTCTCTCTCTCTAGAAAAAGATTCTAAAATAATGTTATAATATTAGCTCTTGTAGAATCAAGGAGATCTCTTTATATTGTTTTTAAAAGAGATTCACCTATTATTTATTGTAGTACTATCCCATCTCCAAAGTTAGGACCACCTGTCCTCAAAATTCTCAAATCTGAAATAATAATATTCTATTTTGATCTAAAAACGTGAAGTATCTAAGATGTGACACTCTTAAATACCCACATGACTTAAGTTTCCTTCCAAATAGATTGCATTTACATATTTCAAAATGAGAGAAGTTAAAAAACAGAATAACTTGATGTAGACATCACATTTTTGAATTTCTTTTTACACATGCCTACCTCTATGCTCTAAGAGTGTGACTGTTAATTTTCATCATTTTTCATTAAGTATACAAGGGTTTATGATTTTTTTTTAATTTAGAGACTTCTCTAGATTTTTTAGAATAAGAAAAGTAGGGTTTTCAGTTTAGGAAAAATTTAGTTTGATTTGATGAGATATTGCTTTAGGTTTTTCACTTTCCCTCCTTTGTACAGAGAAAATTTAAGTCTGTGTTTGTTTTCTTTAGTAGCTATGCTCAAAAGCTTTCTTTCCCTCCTAAACCACATTAATGAGTTTAGATCTTCTCAGTCATGGGGCTTCTTCTCTTCTGTAATAGAGAAATTGAAGGGTATGTTGATTATTTATTAGTGCCATTTAGTTGGAACCATATATTCATCTTTCCCTTCAATTATCTTTCCCTTCATTAATCTCTGCAAAAGAATCAAAGAACAAGAGAGCAATGGAGGTATGTCCATCTTGTTATCTATTATGTTGTTTTGTTATGGTTTAATTTTGTCTGAGTTATTATGTTTTCTTTTCTATTTTGACCATCTTATTGTTCTAAATGTGATTTAGACATGTATAAAATAGAAGATAATAGTTGAGTTTAATGATGTTATTTTTGTGTTATTTGGATTGTTCATTTACTGATTTTTTGAGTGCAACAAGTGTATGAAATATAATTTTTGATTAATAGTATTGATTTAGTTTTGGAAATAAGAGAGTAAAAGAATCAAAGAACAAGACAACAATGGAGGTATGTCCATCTTGTTATTTGTTATGGTTTAATTTTGTCTGAGTTATTTTGTTTTCCTTTCTATTTTGACCATCTTATTGTTCTAAATGTGATTTAGTCATGTGTAAAATAGAAGATAATAGTTGAGTTTAAGGATGCTATTTTTGTGTTATTTAGATTGTTTATTAGTGATTTTTTGAGTGAAACAAGTGTATGAAATATAATTGTTGATTAATAGTTATGATTTAGTTTTAGGATATATTGAAGTCTATGTGTTATGTTCAATAATGTTATTTCTCATTTATGATGTTATTTTTGTGTTATTTGGGTGAAACAAGTGTGTTATTTTGATTACAAGTTATGATTTAGTTCTATATTATATTGAAGTTATATTTGGTTAAAGTTGTATTCATCAATAATGTTATTTTTGGTTAAATTTTTGAGTTGTACAAATGTATAAAAGCTACTTTTTTGTTGATAGTTGTATTTAATCTAGAGCTAATTTTGGTTAATAGCTGTGTTTTGTCCAAATGCTCATTTTAGGATGTAGGCCGGAACAAGAAGAGAGAGATTTACTTCTAATTGGAGGCCAAGTATGCACCGCTAGACAAGAGAACGACAACAAGTAAAAAGCAACCAGAGATAATGCAACAAGATAGAAATGCAGGGAAAAAACATGTTGATCTTTGGGTTGAGGGGTGTATTTATCCACCTGATCCAATTACCCAAAGACCTCCACAATTTAGTGGGCTTACATCTTTCATTACGTATGTGTGTGAAGGTAATGCAAGGTTATTGGGATACACTAGGAGGCTAGCAATGCAAGCTCATAGTGTTTACACATCTGTTCTCAGCGCACCATGATGGACATGGATGCAAGGATTAAGGAGCTCACAAAATCACTAAGTGAAAAGGAGAGAGAGTATTAGAGTCTGCAAGATGCGTTGTATGTTATGGAAAATGTGGTGCATGTTGTCGAGGTAGACAATGCAAAACTGCATGGCAAAATGTAGGGTTTGGAGAAGGACAACAAAAAGATGGCAGCAATGCTTGTAAAGACTATTGTTGTTGGACCCTCAATGAAAACCAAACAAGCACGTGAGCATGTGAGGTTGCTCAAACCACTTCATGAGTTGACCAGAGGGAGTGGGCAATATAAGCGGCGGGTCTATGCATAATGTGCAAACATGAAGAATATGTTTTCCAACCCAAGTGAAGAGGTTGATGATGCAATTGCAAAGGTCTTACGCAAAGGTATGGTGAAGTATGCATTGAAAAATCCCTAATTCAAAACCATTGGTGATGATGTTGTTGCAAGAGTACGCTTGAAGGAGGTAAGCAATACCTTCACAGCTACACAGATGCTCAAGGCATATGTGACAAGGTAGGGATTAGCTCCGAATCCTATGATATGATTTATAAGCATTGTATATGCAGGGTTTAAGGCTGTTCTTAACAAGAGACATGCCTTCTTTACATGTCTATCGTCGAAGAGTGTAGAGGTAAGTTTCAATTTATTTTGAAGCTTGATGAGAGTGAAGTCCTTAAGGACCAAAAGCTTGAATGTGTTAGCTTGACACTAATGAATAGGGCGCTGGATCCCAGCATCAATTCAAAACATCCAAAATATTTCAGTGTGCAATTGGAGAATGAAATTGGTGGCTTGTTGCATTTGAGGTACCAAAGGGAGGACCATGAAGTACTTAATCGCATTACACACTATATGGTCAGAGTGGTCTCCATTTCATTTTTTTGGAGCAATCTCATTGGCAAGCTCGATATGCGGATTCCAAAAAGCAATTGCACATGGAGGTGGAATCAATGATTCCAATCCTATGAGGTAGTTACTCTAATGGTGGTATAGGAGAATAGAGATAAGATATGAGAATAAATTAATAAAGTCCAAATCCAATGATATAGAAGTTGTTTGCAGGGCAATATATAAAGTGAGGAAAGAAAGATATGAAAATAGCATGGCCAAAGAACATCATGCAGAATGGTTGACAACCCAAGAGAGAGTCAAATAGAAATATCGATAGAATTGTAATTATGAAATAACATTTTATGTTTATGAGAGTATTGGAGCAATCCAATGTTTGTGTTTTCTAAAGTCAACATGAATAACTTTTTCAAAATAAGTGTTTACTAAAGTCAACATGGATAACTTTTTGATAGTATTGATATTTTTTAAAAGTAAGTGTCAATAACTTATAGTAAGTTCCATTTATAAATAAATGCACTTCTTTCATTTCTTTCCATTCCTCCATTTCTCTCCATTCCTTCTAGCTTGTGAGTATGGCGCATACTAAGCAAAGAGAAAACAAGATGCCTTCCAAGACACTGGTTCATTCATCCGGATGACACCGACAATGATGAAGGTCAAGCTCCTCCCAGTGCTCCAGCTCTAGGAAAGCTGCTCCCGCTGCTTTAGCTGGAAATGCTCATCCACCTACACATAAGAAGAGAAGATGGAGACCAAGCACCGCCACTCTTCGTGAAATTAGGAGGTTTCAGAAGAGTCCTGAGAGTTGATTATACCTGAGGCTCCTTTCTTGAGGTTGGTGCAAGAAATACTGCAAGATCTACAAAGGGAAAATCACTACACGTACTTTTCAAGAGATCAAGCATGTAATGTGGAGCGATGGTTAGCCCAAGCGTTGCTTGCTCTTCAAGAGGCGGGTGAAAGTTACTTGGTGGATCTCATGCATGATGGTCAGCTGTTAGTAGCCATCCATGCCCGACGCATCACACTTAAGCCCTCGGATCTCACTCTTCTTCGTAGGATTCATAATAACAATAGTGATGCATTCAACCTTAACCATGACATGGTTTGAAGAGTTGTGTAAATGCTCGTGTATCGTTTTCACGTTTTCCTTCAGTTCTACTCAACTAGTTGTACTTTATGATGCGATGTACCGGATTTGGATATTTTAACTTTCCTTGTTTCTAATGTTGTGTATCAGACTTGCCCATTGATTTGAATATTTTAAGTTTTCTTCATTTCTAATGTCAGTGTATATTCTTATATTTTCGTGGAAAAAAGTTTGCAAGTGCATGTGCATGTGTAGGTGCTTTTTTATTTGTGCAAATTCTCCGAGAAAAATTGATGCATGGTGTGCATAGATCATAATGGGCTGAAATTTGTTATGTGCATAGATCATAATGGGCTGAAATTTGTTATATGCATAGATCATGTGGCTTACATCATGAGCATGTGCAAGCAAGTCTATGTGCATGTGCAAGTGCTATTTTATACGATAAAATTTTTTTTCCTAGAAAAAATTGATGCATGGTGTGTAGTGATCAGAATGGGTTGATATTTATTCTGTGCGTAGATCATATAGTTTACATGTCTTAGATAAAATATTAGCCCTATCAAAGGCCTGTAGGGCCCTTGTCCGAAGGCTCGTGTGTAGAGGCCTTCTTTTTTTAATAGCAGGTCTATACATGTGAGCCTTTAGACAAGGGCCCTACAGACCTCTGATGGGGTTGATATTTTATCTAGGAGATGTTCCATGATACTTGTATGTACACATAAAATTAGAGTTCATTCTGATAAGGAAAACTATTTTTAGAAATTAAAAAGTATCAAATTTATGTATTGAGCTAATTTAGAAAATATATAAATTTTAATCTATAAGTATGGAAGTAACCCTCATTTCACCTCATTTCTCATCTTTCATTTCTCTCTCTCACCTCTAAGAGCATGGCTCGCACCAAGCAAACTGATAAGGGAGTGAGGCCCCCCAAGGTTTTGATGATGTCTCTTTGTGTGGCAGGATTCTTGTCAAATGTTTTTGAGAAGGAACTATTCTTGTCTTCTTCTGGGACGTGGAGTACCCCCCCGTCCAACCACCATGGTAGCAACATCGCAAGCGTAGGTGGAGGCTTGGCACTGTGGATCTCCGTGAGATTAGGACATACCAAAACACAGTGAACCTTCACATACCGAAGCTCTCCTTCCAACGTGTGATGCGAGAGATCATGCAGGATCTGTAAGACCATCGTATAGGAGGTTTTGGGTTCACACAGCATCAAGCCCACTACCTATGCGATGGACATGCAAAGCTTTGGAGGCACTCCAGGAGGCTGCGGTACCTAGTGGACATTTTTGGTGAAACGGTGTTTGCAGCTGTCCATGCGAAGAGGGTCACCATCAGTGAAAAGGACATGGTGTGCGATGTATGCAACACTGGAGAGATCCTCCGGGCCAGGATCTTTAGTTTCATTTTTGTATATCTCTCATGAATGTAATTCTCAAAAGCTATGTAAAGCTCGATGTATATCTTTAAAATTTTTTTCTCTTATCTTGTGTTACAAATAAGTCTCTTTTAATTTGAGTTTTTATAATTTGTTGATTTATATGCGTCTTCGAATGGATACAATTTTTATTTGAGTTACGTGTGTAATTTGAATTTATTTGCTTGAGTCAACTAATAAAATACATTACAAGACATGTATTAAACAAAAAACTATGCAACCCAAATTTCTATTCATAGCATAAAAAATTACATAGTCATCAAAGTTACATAATCATCATAGCTATATCCTAGGCTTCTTACTACTAGACTCTCCAGACTCTGAAGCTGCCTTGATGGCTATAATCAAAACTTGGAACCCTTCAAGCTCTGTCGTGATGATGGTGGGATCCTGTACCCCCAAACAATGTCATCGGCCCACCATAGAATGTAAAGGCCCTGACCTTTAAGTCGAGAACAAGTAAAGTAACTTTGAGCGTCGAAGTAGAGTTCTCCGCATACCCCGGAGATCAAGTCTTGTGGAAGACTATCACATCATTGGCAAGTTTGCCAATGTACTCCTTGAGTGCAGAGTGCAGAGTCCTGAACCCTTCCTTGGCCCCCAGATCTTCCACTCTGCCTTGATGCAAATTCATCAAGATACACAATTTCCTGCAAACCAATAAAATTGATGTCAGCATCGGTCATGCAATACATGGGAGAGGATGATGTTTTTTTAGAATGGCACCAAATTTGATATTTAGGGCCTCTAGGGCATGTAGACCCCACATGTATGATCCCATGCCCATCAGAGGAGGTTGGGAAGTGCACTGTCCAAAGGCTCGTGTGGGAAGCCCTAATTTTTGCAAATTCAGGGCTTCCCACATGAGCCTTCAGACAGTGCACTTCCCAGCCTCTAATGGACATAGGATCATACATGTGGGGTCTACATAATCTAAAGGCCCTAAATATCAAATTTGGGAAGAAACTGGTAAAAGGAGATACCTTTTCTGCTTCGTCAAGCTCCTTCTGCAAGGGTGCCTCCAAATCTGCTCCTAGAATGGGTCTGCCTTCATGGACCATAGGTGTCACATGCTGTGGTCTAGGTCCGAAAGAGTTCATTCTGCAGGCACTCAAACTCTTCATCTAAGATCTCATATTGAGGATCTGCATTCCCAATCTGCTTCTTCCGGATGGCAATGATAGCAGAGATATCATCTACACTACTTGCATCATATTGCCCTACCTCATTAACCTGTGGGGTGGTAGGGCTTCTTGGTAATCAAAGTTCAAGAAATCATCACTGGCATCTTGCACAAGTCTACTATATAGTTCCTCCTTCCTCAAGTCCAAGAGCTCCAACACATCCTGCATGAGGAGCTCTCCACCCCTTCGATGGTGATGGCACTCAATGAAGCTAGTGGTGGGTCGTGACTTTGGATTTCATCAAGCTGCTGGATGGATGCAAGCGCCACGCGAGAGCTCTCTGCGGCCTCAACGAGACAGGGTCTAGAGTGGTCTCCTTTGGCTCTGTGTCTATGTATTCCACTAGAGTGAGATCCTGGATGTCATCATCCTCTGGCTCTTGAACATCAGAGTTCAAGATATAAATAGCAAAAGCAATATCCCGCTCAATGAGATTGAGTGGGATGTGCTCTTCATAGGAGGTTGGGACAGCGGTAGTGTAGAAATCTTGTCTAGAGCTCTTTTCACCGCCTTCTTGTGGTTGGATCCACTCTTCATGTTGAAGAGGAACTCCAAAGGAATCCAACTCAAGGTGGAATTTGGGATATAGTAGGTGAAATCATCGATTGCATCGCAAAATGCAGCTAACAAGGTGGAGTTTGGGTCTAAGGTGGAGATGATAGCCTGGAGGTCTAAACTCTTGCAAAACCTAGGGTAGATCTGGTCCCCAAGGTGAGCATAGCGAGTGCTGCTAATCCATGTGGCGAAAGCAGGGGAGGCGGCTATGATGGGCAGTGGGGAGAGCTAGAGAATAGATAGTATAAATGAGTTTGATCTATAACTTATACTTATATTTATACTTACACTTTAATTTGTAATGTTTTTAATAAATTTATACTTGTGTTTGTTATATTACTTACAAATATTTATAAACTTATATTTTATTTTATACCTTATGTTTATACTCAGTAATTAAAGGACACTTCATTAAAATATAATAAATAATAAATCATACTTCTATTTCACGTTACATTATATTATTATTATTATTATATTTTATTATTTACATAATTACTTATATTAATATTTATACTTAAATATATACTTAAAGTTATATTTATTTTTAAACTTATATCTATAGACTTAAAAATTAATGAAACTTCATTAAAATATAACAAATCATAAAAATATATTTATATTTCTAGCATAATTAATTATATTATTATTTATACTTAAATATATACTTATATTTATATTTACGTTTGTACTTACTTATACTTATCATTATTTTCTTACATATTAAAGGGTTTCAAAAACAATAGACTTAAAAAACCACAACACTTTATGAAAATGAAGAAAAATTAAATTTACAACACTTTTAGAGAAACAACTTCTTATATTCACTTGGAAGAATAAGAATTACATTGACTCCACAATCTCAAGGATGTGTGGGACAACACATTGCTTGCATGTTTTGTAATGTTCACTTCTACTCCCAACCTTCCTACCATCCAACTTAAAATAGAAATTTCAAGGGGGATTATTGGACATAAGTTAGATTCCCTACCTCAGAAAACTAAGGGGCCAATGTCTCTTTACATTAATGCTAAAAGGGTCATGACTCTCCCAAAGATAACCACATCAATGAGTGCTTAATGCGTGCCATCTCGCATGTCTTGGTCTAAGCTGAGCCACACCCTCGTAGAAGTCGCCGCCTTCTATACTGAAGTGAATGCACAAAGTTTGTCTTGCAATGAAGTATCTATCATAAAAAGCGCACAACCAACATAAAAACATAAAAATCAACAATCAGTGCCTTGCAATGAAGTACTTATGAATAAAAACCATCAACAATCAACAGAAGTGCAATCTCACCTAAAGGTAATATCTGGCACAGTAATTCTGCACTCAATGATATTATCATTGGTGAGTTCTCTTGAGATGCCATGACTCACCTAGTAACTGAGTCATCCAATCCTCAGATGGGCACTTGCATTGATAAGTAATTTTAGTTTTCTTAACTACTTCACAGGATCCAAACAAATGTGCAAACAAACCAAATGGTACAAACCAACTTAGATGCACATCTCTAGAGCCTGTGGATAGTTTCATGGCAGCATGAACATCAGTTTTTATATTTATCCTACATGCTTCTGACATGTCTAAGCTAGGATTATACCATTCTTGGCTAGACAATGGTGGTAGTGGAACTTTATACTCCAAACTATGTCTCTCCACATCATACACTGAATCATAAAAGTAAACATTCTAAGATGCCAATTCGCTTGCACTCTTGTTGTCATAGATCAAGGCACCTATCTTTGCATGTAAAACATTCAACTTTTCACTAAAACATTCTACATTCTGCCATTCATGCCGAGTGGATGGATATAAAGCTGCAAGTAACAAACATGCTTGTATTAAAACTCTATCTAATAACCATGGACTCAAAGCATTTGGTAGAATCATGAGACATGGGAATCATGGGGCAGACATCCAGATCCTCTCAGGGATGAGGAGGAGCTTGACCTTGATGTTCGCAAAGCTCTTCATAGATCTTAGCCAAGTCCCTTCAAAGGTGAAGGGGAACACTTAGGCGAGGCTATGGAAAAGTGGATCGAAGCCATGGAAGAATACTTCGATGTCACTGGATACAATGAAAAAAGTAAAGTGGCTCTTGCCAGGCTGAAGATTGTAGAAATAGTCAAAGTAGCATGGAGAAACCACTCTGAGACAAACCGTTTGGATCGAAACATCCAAATGTGGGACGATCTCAAAACATACCTCAGGAAGAGATTTTGTCCTCCAGGCTTCTTGGAAACAAAGATGAATGATTTCCTGGAACTAACCCAGGGAAGCCGTACCACAAAGGAATATCACCAGGCATTTGCTCTTCTCCTCAAATACTTGCCACTGCTGGATGAGTAATAGCTGATGGCCAGGTTCATTCGGCAGGAATGAATGAACCTTTGGATACCCTGGTAAAGAATGCTAAACCAGTTTCAATGGCCAAAGTAGTGCGGATGGCGAAGGATTTTGCCAAGGCCTTTGTTCTCAAGGTCCCGCTAAAGCTCCCTCGTCCTTCAAAAGATTCCAAACTCCAGGAAGCACTTCCAATTTTGCACCTCCTAAGAGACATTAAGGTCCCAATTAGAACCAGGAGATGGGAAGTTTCAGAATGGAAGGAAGGCCTTTTCCTTGAAGTATATTTTCTGGAACTCTTGCTCTTTCCAGGATGCAGAAGGATGAGCTTCAAAGTGAGAACATGTGTTTTGGCTGTCAAGGTTTTGGACACCAGCTCAAGGATTTTCCAACTCCTTCTATGACAATGGGCCAGGGAAGCCAACGTCCTAGAATGCCAAGACCGACTCCTTCTATGACAATGGGCCAGGGAAGCAAAGTAGTCTCGGGACTCCCTCCCAAAAATGGGGAAGCTAGAGAGAGAGAGCCCCACCCCAGACAGGCCCACCCCAGACAGCAGCAGCCAGAGGTGTCACAATAGCTGATGCAGGAGAGGAAGAAAGAGGATAGATTTATGTCGCCATTGAACATCAAGGGTAGAATCGTCAGTTCTCAGTCCTTCAAACTCCAACAGAATACAAGGGTAAGCACTTTAAGCTTTTGATTGATTTAGGCAGTACACATTCTTTTATTTTCCCTGGGTGCTTGCGTAAGTTAGTCATAGATCAGAAAACAAGGAAACCTATGCAAGTAGAATTGGCTAGTGGGAAGATTCTTTTCACGCACCATGAGACAACAGATCGCATTCAGTTTAATCTAGATGGGAATGCGACAGACTGCTAGTTCAGAGTCTTACCCTTGGGAATCTATGACGAAATTCTTGGAATGGATTGGCTCCATAAGAATCAGGTTGACATTCACTGTCACAATGGAACCATCTCTTTCTTCGACCTTCACAGGAATCAAGTTCAAGGAACTCGAATTTTTGGATCCCCAGTTTTGCAATTAGTAAAAGCTTCTAAATTGCTAAAGGGACTCAGAAAGAAGCAAACTATCTATGTCGTTAAAATGAATCCAGTAGACAGAAAATGCAAGGCTAAGGAACTAGAATGGCTAAGTGAGTATGCTGATGTATTCCCAGAAAAGCTGACTGAGATGCCTCCAACTTGTGAAGTAGATCATGAGATAGAACTAACTCCCGAAGCTCAGCCAATAGCCCAGCGCACATACAAAATGCCAGTTCCCAGAAGCCATAGAACTTAAAGAGTAGTTAAGACAACTGCTAGAGCAAGGATTCATAAGACCCAGTGTTTCACCTTAGGGTGTGCCTATTCTCTTTCAGAAAAAGAAAGATATAATGTTAAGACTCTGTATTGATTACAGACTCTGTATTGATTACAGAGGATTAAATCAATTAACAGTCAAAAATAAATATCCTATCCCTCCTATCCCTAGGATTGATAAACTTTTGGATCGGTTAAGTGGAACCCAAATGTACTCAAAGATAGATCTCAAATCTTGATATTACCATATCAGAATTAAAGATCAAGATATCCTGAAGACAACCATCAATACTCGCTATGGGCATTATTAATTTACAATCATGCCATTATTCGGACTGACAAATGCCCCAGCAATATTTAATCGTCTCATGTAGGACATTCTCAGAGAATACTTGGATGAATTTGTTCTTGTCTTCTTCAATGACATCTTGGTATACTCCAAGAATGCAGCTGATCATGAAGATCATGTGTGCAAAGTCCTGGAGATCTTAAGGAAGCACCAACTCTTTACAAAGAAGAGCAAGTGCACTTTCTTGCTGACCATGTTTGGGATTTATAGTATCTAAAGATGGGATTTCTCCTGACCCCGCTAAAATCCAAGCAGTCGTGGATTGGTCAGAGCCCAAAAAAGTGAAAGAAGTCAGAGGATTCTTGGGAATTAACCGGATGTTATAGAATCTTTATACCCAGGTATGCTCAAATAGCATCCACTTTAACTAACCTTCTCAAGAAGAGCACCCTATTTCATTGGACCGCTATGTGTCAGAGTGCTTTTGATAAGCTGAAGACAACTTTAGTAACCAACCCTATCCTAAAATTGCCAGATTTTTCCTTACCCTTTGAGAGGTAGTGATAGATTCCAGTGGTTTTGCCCTAGGAGGTGCACTTATGCGGGAAGGTCATGTAGTAGCCTATGAATCTAGAAAACTCAGAACGCATGAGAGGAGTTATGATGTCCATGACTTGGAGTTACTCTCAGTAGTTTATGCTCTAAAGTTGTGGAGACATTATCTCTTGGGATAGAGATTCACCTTGATGAAGACAGATCATCAAAGTCTAAAGTGGATCTTCACCCAAAGATATCTCAACATGTGTTAAAGAAGGTGGATGCAGACCCTGCAGGAATTTGACTTTGAGATAAAGTACCGACCAGGGAAAGAAAATGTGGTAGCGATGCGCTCAGTAGCAGAAAAGCCTCCTTAGTGTCAAATCCATTAATCAATGAAGTAAGAGAGAAGATCATGCAGGATAGATTCTTTGCCCCTATTGCTACCCTACTGATGCAGGAAAGCAAGACTCCTCAGGAAATGAGTTGAGTTCTTGGGTACAAATTGGATGAAGGATGCATGTATTATAATAATCGGCTATGCATTCCTAATGATGAGGAAACAAAGGAAAAAAATCTGATAGCCCGATAGTTGGACATCCAGGGTTCATAAAGACCTACATGTCTGTAAAGAAGAGCTTCTTCTGTGGCCAAGACTCAAAAGAGATGTACTCAATCATGTACTTCAATGCTTAACATGTCAAAGAGTCAAGGCAGAAAGGGTTAAGATGCCAAGAAAGCTGCATCCCTTAGACATTCCACAAATGAAGTGGGAATGTATCACTATGGATTTTGTTACTGGATTACCATCAATGCAATCAAGTTACAACTCCATTTTTGTGGTAGTTGACAGATTAACCAAGTTTGCCCATCTGATTCCAGTAAAAGAAACCTACTCTCTGCAGTGGATGTTGCAGAGTCTTCCTCAAGGAGATTTTCAAGCTGCATGGCTTACCCATAAGAATAGCGAGCGACAGAGATTCTAAGTTCACATCAAGGTTTTGGACTACATTCTTCAAAGTAGTGGGAACTTCCTTAGATCTCAGTACAGCTTATCATCCCGAGAACAGATGGCCAGATTGAAAGAGTAAACCAAGTAATTGAAGATATTCTTCGGTCATGCTGTGGCAAAGAACCCAAAAAGTGGTTAAGCTACTTACATCTAGTTGAGTTTGCTTACAATGCCTCTTATCACCGAAGTATCGGGATGAGCCCATTCAAAGCTCTGTAGTACGGACAAGATTGCCTCACACCATTAACTTGGTCCGACCCATTGATTAGGGTCAAAATGTCTCGACAGATGCTTGATGATATGGAGCAGCAAATGCAGGCAATCTGTAAACATATTAAGGCTGCCCAGGATAGACAAAAGCAGTATGCAGGCAAGAAAAGAATGGAGAGAGTGTTTGAAGAATCAGATATGGTCTTCATTCCTGTACGACCCAAGAGAAGTTCTTTATCTCTAGAGAAGTATAAAAAGCAGTCTCTAAGATACTGTGGGCCGTACACCATTACTAACAAAATAGGAGATCTAGCTTATGAACTTCTTCTACCTCTCCATCTCAAAATACATAATGTATTCTATGTCAGTTTACTTAAAAAGAATGTACCTAGCCCGAGTCATATGCTGGATGATGAACAGTTGACTTCTCAAACTCAAGGCCAGATGGAACTCCAACCCGAAGAAATCCTTGATGTTTGGGAGAAGGCTCTCAGGAATAGAGTCTTTAGAGAGTTTCTAGTCAAGTGGAAGTTCTATCCTTTAGAGGACGCCACTTGGGAGAAAGAAGAAGAACTAGTAAAGGACTACCAGATGAGGACGTATTGCATTTTTCAAGTGGGAGAGGCTGCAAGGTTCCTCCTTAGCCTATAACAGATGTATAAGCTCTCCTCTCAGTCCCCTGTAATCATCCCCTATTTCAGAATGCAAGAAAACATTGTTTTTCCTTGTTTTTTATCTAGAGAGAGGTAATACAGTTTTGAGATATTTTTGGATATAAAGTTCTCTTTTATTTAAGATGAATTCACCTAAAACAGAAGTTTAAAAAGAGTTTTCTAATATGCATTAGAAATTAATGAAATGTGCTTTAGACACCTTAGCCTAAGGGTCCACATTTTCAAAAAATTATGGATTAAGGTCCAAAGAGTAATCTAAAGGGCAAATGGGGTTAATCCAAGTGTTGGGATGATAAAAATACAAGAATAAAATAAAATTCCCCCAAAAGGAGTAAATTCTCACATAAGATGAAGAGTTGACTAAGTACTAGGTTTATTAGTTAAAAAATGAGGTTTATTAGTAAAAATATGAAATTTTGACACCTCAGTAAGGAGGGAGGGGGCTCATGAAGGAGGCACCTAATTCACATCATTACTTCACATTTTTAATTCAAAAAAATGAGATATTTTTATCTCTCCTCTTTCAAACTGGATCAAAAAGTGAACCAAACTGGTCCAAAACTTGTCCAAAATGGATCAAACTGAAGTTTGAAGCCTCTAGATCCCAGTTGGACTTGCTTGGTAGCCTCCCTCACCTATAAATAGACCCTCATTCCTTTGTATTTTCATCTTTGCTAGTATAATCTTCGAATTAGTGTAATTTTATTATCCCTCTATTTTGCCTCTTCTTTGGGAAGCTTTGGAGCTTCACTAATCTTCATCCTCTCTTGGAGACTACCCTCTTCATCTTGGTGGCCAAGCTTTCTCTTGGGGGCTTCATTTATTTCTAAAGAATCAAGCCAAAAACCAAGGGTAAGCCTAATAATCAATGGTGTTTTTTTCTATTTTTTTCAATGGTAATCTTCTTTCCAACCTCTCTAATACTTGGGAAGCATTTTAATCAATGGTTTTTTCTTAAAACCAAGTTTTTAGTGATTCATATTATTTAAATGGTTTAATGCTAATCTTTTATGCTTAAATATAATATTTTTGATTTTAGTAAATCTCTCTTTTAGAAAGATTACTCATCTTTATGGTTGAATCCTTCTTGGAGGGATGGATCTTAGTATTAATCTCATTTTTCTTAATCAAAACTCTAGGCTAACAAGCTAGAAAAGAAGATTAAATATTTTTTATGATTTTTAATCTAGTTAAAATGAGGATTAATTCTTTTAAGCTTGTTTATGATTAAAGAAATTCATATTTATTCATTTTAAGTTGAAAGAGAGTTTATGCTAACATTTTTGAAATTATTTTTATATAGGAATGATAAATGGATATTTTTAAAAATAAACAAGAGGTTTAAATATAATTATATTTATGTATGCATAATGAATTTTTAGTTTAAAAGAGGAAGTCCCACCATGTTTCATAATTAGGTGTAAATATTTAAAAGTATAGTTTTGAACATTCTCAGAAATTTTAGCAAAGCTATGGTAATATTTTACCCAAAAAAATAAATTTAATTTCATGCATAAACTTGATAATGCAAAAAGAGGAATTCTCATCATATTCTAGGTTTAAATGGAGAAAAGAGAAATTTTTGTTATATTTATTTTTATATGTGCATGCATAAAAACCTAGATACAAAAAGAGGAATTTTCACGATATTCTATGTACAAATATTTTAAATATTAAAAGAGAAATTTTTGTCATATTTCAAAATAGGTATATTCATGGTATGTATATACATGGGTATTTTTTATTTATTTATCAAAAGAGGAATTTTCATCATATTTTTAATTAGAAAAATGCATAAATTAATTTGGTATCAAAAAGATAGTCTTGCCATATTCTGCATAGATAATTTAGGGCATGTGAATGCCTAGGTCCAAATGGAAAAAAAAGAGAACATTTTTCCATGTGAATATTCTAAATAAATGATGTATGCATATTTACAAAAAGGATCATTGGAAAAAGAAATATCCTTGTTAAATTCTATTATTTAATGAATAGAATTATTTAAAGTTTTATTATGCCCAAGAAAGAATGAATTTTTATAATTTTGGATTTTACCCTTATGATTAGAAATCACAGTTAATTTGTCAGATAAACGGAGAAAAATCTTTAGGAAATAAATCTAGGATTAAATCCAAGTAATTCACGGCTAGACCATGACCACGTGAGAAAGGCAGATCAATAAGATGCATACCCATCTCTTGAATTAGAAATTAAACCAAGTCTTGTGACCATTCCTATTTCTTCAGTACGAAGAATGGATAACCGGCTGACTTAGAGAAGTCTTCCCTAAGACCGAAACCATCTAGAAATAGTTAGGAATTCATTTGTAATTGATGGATGGATCACCGAAATACGAAATTCGGGATTTTCATTAAGAAAGTCTGGGTTTTGGGGAAAAGGGTCTTGTGAAATCAACTCAATGGAAAATTCTTACTTGCATAGAAACTCTATTTTTGTAAAGGACTGTCTTACGCCAAAATGCTGGAGGAAGCATTTGGCTTATTGTTAAACTAAGGAGAGTTAACGTTGCAACAACTGGCAGGGAGTCATCGAAGGACGTCTCTCGCACGGCAAAGCCTGCCAAGGTCTTGTGACCAACCTCGGTACGGTTAAAAATGGTACGCTTTCGGTACGATGGGTGAGGGCCGACGAAGCGGTCCCTTAGTGAAGTACTAGGACACCTAAGGAGGATCCTAGAGGATTCTGACCAGGCACGATGCACAGGCTCACGGCTGCTAGGACACCCACGCATATGTCGAGGAAGATATTCATGGATTGGAAAGATAATTATTTAAGTGAACTGTAAAACTATGAAATTGGATCTCGTTGTTTGACTAGCTAGTCTTCAACGGAGAGTCCGGAATGAGACTTGTTTATAAAACAATAGAAGTGGAACATTGAGAATCATGATGGAAACACTATGGTTTTATTGCAATTCTGTCTTGAAGATAGTTGAATCTGAGAAAAAGGCAATTTCATATTGGTTGCGTAATTGGTATGTCTGTTTAATATAATTGCATGAGTGCCGGCTAGGGGGCCTGGGAACTCTTTTCCCTGGTACCCGGGACAAACACAACTAATTTTTATAAAAAGGGATCCCGCCAATACAATGGTTGGGCAGTTGGCTAATCCATGGGCTGGTTGGGGTTAGGTGGATTCCTATAACAAAATTCAGTTAGGTTTAAGTTATGATAGTTAAAGTAAGTCCTAGGAAAATTCTTGTTCTATGGGAAACAATCAACGGTTGTGCCTCGCTTAAAGGAAAAAAAGCGATGATTTCTATGAACCAACTGCAAGTCCCTTCCTTGATTTGGCCATGTGACCTACGGGTTTGGTCGGAATAGAAAGGAAAGTCAAGGATCTTGACCTCGTTAGATAAATTTTAGTTAGAAGATTTTCCTCGTGGAATCGCCCGTGCCTTCTGGGCGAGGAAAGTTTTTTTGGTCTCGGTTTTGGAAGGACCACAGGAGTAGTCCCTTGCCCAGACATCTGTGGGTGAGGCCTCGAGTGGGAAGCCCTACCCCGCGCGAGAGGTGGCTACTTCTAGTGCTAGCAATCCTAAGTCGACGCCGCACAAAGGGGGTAGGGGTGTCAGAGTTTCTGTTTCCGCCATCGTCTGAGGCGCTGAGCACTAGAACGGCTTCGTGCTATAGTACCTTCTGTACTTGATGTCCCTCTTTTGATTCCTCATCAATGGTTTGCCAATTAACCATGCAGATAGAGGTTGTGGTGACGGTTCTAGATTCTAAATACTGTTCCCTTGGGCTACGTCACATGAATGGTGGCCAACACATGCATCCATTTTTCAATAAAGTCCCGAGAAGGAAGTGATGCATACATTTCATTTCCTCTTCATCCTTGGGATCTCCCTCCGAGGGCTGGCATATCTGTATAGAGGTGGTCTGTTCCATGGTGACCAAATCATTACCAAACAACTGCCCCTCCATGGGGTGTGCTTGCCATGTTCTCAAATCAATCTTTAAGATTTGCGAATCCCTACGTACATACACATGATCCAAGGCCCAATCATTCACTAATTTGGATTCCCTCTCATGAAGGGTCTCCCCAATATTATGTCATATGAATCAGGTTAGCGTAGGAAATTCATGACAACAAATGTATGGTGGTAGCAAAACGTAAAAAGTTTGAATTTAACATTCTCCAGAAGCCCAATGGGCCTCAAAGATGTTTCGTCGTCAGCCATTTTAACGATTAGATCTGCTTTTTTTAGATCGGGTTTCTCCCAGTTTTCCCAGCAACATTTTGTGATGATGCTAACCCCCGCCCCACCATCCAAGATAGCCAGTGCCTGGTACTACCCATTATGATGAATCAAAATTGTAGCATTTGTGTTGTCGCTTTCGTAGTAGCATCCTAGGTGATTAACTGGTATCTTAACGACTTGGGTTTTCCTTGTATGCCTCAAGGTTCTTTCTGCAAGAGGTGGCAGAGTCTCATCTATAGTATTGGCTGGCTTTAGTCTACCTTCTACCCATTCTTTTACATCTGTCCATAGGGTTGGTGAATTGCGAAAAAGTTGCCCTAATGGCATTTGTACAGGCATGGACAGCACAGCCACAAGATTTCCTATGTCTCTAGTTCTTTGGAGATAGAGGGTTCTCCCCATGTATGTGTCTCGTATTCCTCCACGGGGAAGGAATGGACGGACTCCCCCAACCCATTTTCCTCAAACATTCTGGACAGTGTGTTCGCTTTGGGACTCCTCTTCTGTTTCTTCCGGAATTGGGGTTGGCACGTCCAATTCCCTATCCCGAGTTGGCTCGTTTCGTGGATAAACTGTATGTCGTTAGCATTCTTCGACTAAGGCCTTAGAATCTTCGAACTTTCTTCTTATTTCCTTGTCGGCATTGGGGTATTCACCGACCCCTTTAGGAGTTGTTGGTTGCTCTCTTTTCTCTTCTTGGTCTGATCCTCTATGATTGATTCCTTGACATCCCTCTTCCTTCGATTGGGTGGATTCGTGTCGATTGTATCTTCTTCGAATTCGTCTTGGATTGTGACCCTTGTGTCACCCTTACTCACTTTTTTCACTCTTCTCCTGCGGTTCTAGAAATAGTCGCATCCGCTCAATTTCTTCCCTTGTCTCCTAATTGCGCTTGAGCTCTTGTTAGGACATTGAGCGGTGTGATATTCCTAGGCTGCTGTACACTAATGGTCCGGATAGTGGCCTGATTTTGGCAGTAGAAGTAGAGCCACTTGCGCAGTGTGGACAATCCTTGATCAAATGATCAATTCCACATTTAGTACAGGTGAGTACTGGCATGTCATTGGGCGAAGCCGCCACTTGTTGTGGTTGATGTGTATGATTCATATTCTTGTTTGGGCACTTGGCGACTCGATGTGGCTCTCCGCAACCAAAGCATTATAGTGGTCCTCTTCTTAGATTTGAGTTCATGTCCTTGCCCTTCCATTGTACTGTGGTTTGAAACACAAGTGCTGGCATGTTATGAAATTTTTCATATGTAAGCAATTTTTTCTATATAGAGAAAATCTTCCTACATAGGAGATTTTTTTTCTTTGTAGGAAAATTTTTACTATGTAGATAAATTTTCTTATATAAAAAAATCCATGCATTGTATTTCCTAGTTAGCTATCTAGGAAAGTGTTTCATTTTCTCTAGTTTGCACTTTTCTTAGATATGCTCATTTATATGTAGGAAATTATCTAGTGAATGGTTTTTTTTTAAAACTATATAGAGAATGAACAAAAGTGCCTTGTGATATGGAGCAGCTGGTAGCTTCACCCGTATGGGCAGACCGGATGCCTGGCGACAGAAGGACGACATCAGGGAAAGAAGAAGAAGTCCAATAAATATTCGTCTGACTCCTTAGATGAGGGGGATGATCAGAGTTTCGATGAGTCGGATACCAGCATAGAATTGGAGGATGAAGAAGTGAAGTGCAAGTCCAACTTAGGGTAAGCTGAGCAAGAAAGGTGAGACAACAGTCTAGAATGTGACTATTACTGGAGCTCAACTTCCAGTGGTGGGCCGGGAGTGTAAGATCTTCTGATCATAAGGTCCGGGAAGCTATAGGGATAGTAGAGATAGTAGCTCTGAAGAAGCCAGAAGCAATGTGTCTGCCACCATAGCTAGGTGGTGGTGGATAAGTTGGGCAAAGAATTGTACTCCGCAGTTGAGAGGAGTCTTTGCTGATGGCAATCACCCGATCTCAAAAACCTGTGCTGGATGGTCCTGGGCGTTCTACTTGTATAATCAATGACTTTACACGTTAGAAGCTGGGACTACTGCACAACAGCGATGGGAACCTGCTCCCTTTGTAGTAAGGATGGAGGATCAGTGTTGCGTTCAACCGCTTGGGCTAGCTGGCCATGCATGGAGGTGGCCAGTGTTCCCTCCTTTACACAGTGGCTATGGCATGGTAGTCCTCAGGATGGCAGATATAAAGGGGGCTTACCCCCGCTGTACGTTACTCGGATGACCTTGGTTACGCCTGGTTAAGTAGAATTGAGACTAGGCAAAACTGTCCGTGTTTTCTCAAAAGACATGAGATGTCCTCGTACATCTTCACATAGTGGAAGGAGTCAATATGCTGGAAGGGCTGGACATTGATGAGGAAGATGCCTACCTTTAGCAGAATTCTAACTTGGTGAGCCTATTCGAGGTGGATGTAGTGTCAATCATGAATAAGTATCGTCCCAACGCGGATGCAGGTGTTTAGACATCTTCGGAAAACTGGAAGAGCCTGGCAGTATTGGGGTCCTCGAACGGAGCAATCCTAGAAACCCCACCTTATGGTTTAGAAATCCCTAATCTTGAGTAGGTGATTGCAGATGAGAGGGCCTTTGACTGTGAGCCGCAGAAGTCACGGCGTGTTAAGGAGGATGGTTTGGAAGATTTGAATCTCGGATTGGAAGATAATTCAAAGAATGCCCAGGTCAGTGTGCCAAGCTAGAAGGGTCATTCCACAAGATTTACATGCAGGGTATAGACTCGGAATTCTACCAACGCAAGATTAACATGATGGAGGATGTAGTGCCAGCACGATAATAGAGATACATAATGAATCCAAATTATGCCAAAAGGGTGAAAGAGGAATTGGATAAGCTTCTGAAGGTTGGGTTTATTTACCCCATCGATCAGGCAACATGTTTTTCTTTGATTATAATAGTTTCAAAAGAAGAATCAAAAGCTTTAGGTCTGAGTCAATTACCGTAAGCAGGGATTTTATATTCACGTGATCACAAAAATTTTTTTGTTAATAACATGTGTGAACATGTTATTAACATGTTCACATGTTAACATGTTCACAAAAAAGCCGGTGGCAAGCGACCTGGTAACCGGAAAAAATCCCGCCGGGCTTTTGCTTACCCCGGCGGGCCCGCCGGGCTTTTGCTTACCCCGGCGGGTCCCGGAGGGGTCGTCACATATCCCGGCGGGGTACATTTTTCTATATATATAGGCCCGGGGGGCCCTTTGGGATTTCATTGCTGACAGCATACACAGGTAATAAAAACTTGTGTGTGTGTGTGGTGTGTATGTGGGTGTTCGTGCGGGCAGCCGCCCACTGTCGCAATGCGCGGCAGGATGTGGGTGGTCCGCCACACGATGGATGTATGTGTGGGTGAGTTCGTGCGGGCAGCCGCCCATTGTCGCAATGCGCGGCAGGATTTGGGTGGCCCGCCACACGACTGGTGTGTGTGTGTAAGGCCATTCTTCGGAATGGTGCTTACCCTGGGGCACTTAGTCGGTAACGCGGCTAGTCTGTGTCCTATGGTAAGTATGGCACGCCGTAGCGGTACTAGTCGGTAACGCGGCAAGCATAGTATCGTTATGACGATGTCACCTTCCCTTCCCTTCCCTTTGTCAAATGCGGACATATGGTCGGTAACGCGGCCAGTGTATGTTCGTATCTTATTGAAATTCCCATAGAATCGGGCGGCATTTTGTCGTTAACACGGCAAGTTGGTGTCGTCCGCTAGTGCATAAAATGTTTTTTGCATATTGCGGCATTTGATCGTTAACGCGGTCGAAAAAGTGTCGTAAATTTGCTTGCGTATTTCGGCATATGATCGTTAACGCGGTCGAATAAATGTCGTAAATTTGTTTGATTTGACTTGTATTGTTTTTATTGTGTTTGATCCATGCGATACTTGGTTGCTAACGCGGCATTAGTATTTCAAGGATCAAAGTTTACATCATATTGTCTAAACGTTTTATTTTATAATATCGTGTTTCGTAACTCGAAAAATATGAATCTCTCTCTTCTTACCCCCCTCTCTCTCTCTCATGATACACTTCACAACTCTTTCTCTATCTTTCTCATGATTCACTTCACAACACGATAGATGTGTAGATAATGATTTTTTTTAATTTTTCTTAAAATACACATAATTTTTAATAATTTCTTTTTTCTCCCTCTATTTACTTAAAAATTAAAACAATACATTATTTTTCTCTTAAGGAACTCACAAAAACATTAAAAATGACATTTAATGTTTCTTTTCTCTATCTGTCACAACTCTCTCTTCCTCTCCTCTCTCTCTCTCTCTCTCATGATACACTTCACAATTCTCTCTCTCTCTCTCTCTCGCAATGATACACTTCACAACTCTTTCTCTCTCTCTCTCTCTCTCTCATGATACACTTCACATCTCTCTCTCTCACGATAGGTATGTAGATGAGGAGTGCTTTAGGATTACAAAACATTATTTTTCTCTCTTTAGGAACTCACAAAATTATAAAAAATGTCATTTAATTTTTCCTCTCTCTATCTGTCACAGCTCTCTCTTCCTTCCCCTCTCTCTCTCTCTCTCATTCGATAATGTATACACTTCGTAAGTAATAATGCGCTTGTTGCGGTTGTCCCACGTTCGATAATGTATTGCATGATGTTGAGTTCAGTAATATTGTTTGATATATTCTGTTTTTGATTGATCATTGATAAGTAATGATACACTTATTGCTGTTTTCTCACGTTTGATGATGTATTGGATGATGTTGAGTTCATTAAAATTATTTGATATTCTGTTTTTGTATGAACATTGACGATATTGATATACTTGTTGCTGTTCTCTCACGTTTGCTTGATGTTTATTTCAGTAATGTTTGATATTCTGTTTTTTTGTTTGTTTAGTGACATTTGCTAGATTTACGAAGACGATCAACATGCTTTCTCCCGAAGAGCGCAAAATTATTCTGCGAGCAATTCGCGTTGAAGCGGTCATCACGGTATCACAATGTACTGATGATGTCGTCAAAAAGATCAACGAGTCTGAGATACTCATGCGAGATCTCATAGACCAAATATGGGAAAATGCACAGCGTCGGCTTCGAAGCGGAGGCAACGCTGAGCTGCTAGATAGACAGAAGATAGCAGATTTCAACCATCAGCACATAACACGAACCATTTTGGGGAGCATGCGAGTAGCGTGCAGTGATCTTAGAGATGCTGCCCCGCCTGAAGCCAACATGCAACGTCTACAGTTATGGGACGTTGTATGGAGCGAGCAAAGGGCCAAGAGCAAGCGCATGAAGGCGTTGGATGCAGAGTCCCTCCCCAAAAGAGTGCGAAAGCCACGCATAGGTATTATCGATTGGGGGTTGCTGCTGAGAGCGCCCAAAAAACGGGTGTCTCTCAATTTTGTTTTTGAAGCAGACAAGAACCCGGAGAAGGTGGCACAGGCAGTCTCCTACGCAGACAGAGAGCGAAATAAACGGCCGTGGATAGCCCCAGAGCTTTATGATCCATTTTTGGCAGATGCATACACTCCTGCATCTGACGTTTTTGCCTTGGGATATTTATTACAAACTTTATATGACTTCTGGAAGAAAGTGCAAGAGTTGTGGATGGATAATAGTTCCCATGACAAAGTTACCATGGATACTATTATTCATAGAGTCAAAAATTGGATGTTCCTGCCTAATCGCGATGAGCGAAAATCAATTTTGCAAGTAGTTGAATTTTTTAGATCACTAAATACTGACCCTACGAGGGCACAACGTCCTCTTGTAGAGCTATCGGTGGCATTCACCCCAACTTTGTAATAATACAGTACCAAGGGATTAAGTTTCAGGAATGGCATTTTGGTTCTCTCTTCAAAATTTGATGTGTCCAATGTTTCAAAATTTTGTTTCTCTCTTCATTGAGTCTTTGCAACATCTCTCTCCTCCTGTGGTGTTTAAGTTTATGTTTCCTCTTCAAAATTCGATGTGCGAGCATTGTTTGAAGTGTTTTTGGAGTCAAGTGGATACACTTCATCGAGTCTTTGCAATACATATCTCCTCTCGTGGTGTTTGACTTTAAGATTTTGAGATTATGGTCAATTTATCGTACGTTGATCTTTACAGTTCATTAAAATCCTAAAGTCATTTACGTTCATGCAGATATGGAGCAGGCGCAAGCGAACGAGCATCAGGAGTTAGCCAAGAAGGCTTACGAGCGAATGAAGGCCCTATCACATGGCCTGACAGCCCGCGAAGCGACACGAACAGCATGCAGGTTATCCAAATGGACTAATCCAACTTATGCCCAGTGGAAAGACATAAACAAACGCGTGACTACAGAGATGATAAAGGAAATATGGCCATGTCCAGATGGCGAAATTAAGAAGGGAAGATGGAAGATTTCTCGGTGCACCCACAACGATATCAAAACTAATGCCGAGCGCATTTTCTTGGAGGTGTACGGACGTCCTCTCCATAACGCCGACGCTCCACTGTATTTTGCTAAAATGTTATATGCTCAATTTATCTTACAAACTCCAGTGGACTTCGCCTCCAGAGAGGCCACTGTCAACACCCACGACATTCGTGAAGAGACAGTGACATTTACACGAGAAGAACTTGCACTCATGGTGGAGGGCGCTGGACTGGAGTTAAACCAGGTTAAAGAAAGCTTGGGGGCCCAGTTAGCAGAGAAGGAGAAAGAAGCTGACCGATTAACTCAAGCGTCAACTCCTCCCCCGGCCAATAGAGGGATTCAAGAGCAGCTAACAAAGATCAGCCAAGATGTACAGAGCATCTCTTCACGTATTGCTCCTGTGCGCCAAGGAAACCACATCTCTCATTTTTTGATACATCCTGATCTTGTGGGAGTTTCTGTTGAGGCTACAAGTTCCTCCACCCCCCAATGTCCTGTATGTTACAAAGTATTCGATGGGTGGAGCGGCCAGTATATACTACCATGTGGACACTACTACCACTTAATATGTTTAGTGAGACAAATGCAAAATACTTCTACATGTGCATTGTGCAGTGTCCCAATAAATCAAGGTATTTATACAGTGTTCGGCATGGCTAGCGAATATAAACCACCAGGACCTTTAGATGCAACTCCGAGTGCAATTCGTAATTTATTTCAAGATGAGAGTTAAGAAAAACAAATCCTACTTTTGTATTGATAATTTCTTCAAATATGATCATTTGTACAAGTACTTTTTATTAAATTAATGAAGTGACTTCTTCCTCTATGTCAATATCTTGCTCCAAAATTCTTTCACCGTTTACTCTCTCGTCTGCTAAATTAAGTTCATCTAAGTCAATGTCTAAATTGTCTTCTATCTCAAGGGTGGTGCACAACGTACGTCCAACATCAAAGTTCTCGTCTACTACATCATCACAATTGTACATCCATCTGGGCATATCTTCTTCATACTCTTCGCTTTCAATGTCTCGCAAGATCTTTTCATTGCAGTACATGTAAACAAGTTTATCTGCTCGATCTGCAAGAAGTCGATTGCGAATAGTACTATGAATATATTTATACATGCTCCAGTTCCTTTCTGAGCCTGAGTTTGAAGAGCACTGACTTAGAACCTTCATCGCAAGGTTGCGCAATAAAGCATAATGCTCACCACCATTCATCATCCACCACTTCCATGCAGGTTGCTCTTTGGCCATTTGTTGAACAAGGGAGTTGGAAAATAAACCTTCTTTCAACCGAAATGAGGTCATCTCCTTTATGCACTGTACACGATCATCATCATTATTATAGAAAGTGTTTACCACTTTATAAAAATCTTGCACCACCTCAACGTTGGACATCAAATCCATATTCCAATATTCAGGATCTAACATGTAAGCAGCACTGTGCAGTGGCGAGTGCGCTCCAATCCATCTAGCATGAAAGTACTTCAATAGAACTTTTCTTTGTCTACTAGAGAATGGTACACGCCATTGCTTTTCCACCACTGAATGCTCTAATTTCTCAGGACACTCCAAACTCCGCTGGACAGTCCACCATTGCATCCATGCTTTTCCGAGATTAGGCGCTCTTTGATCAAGACTTCGTACAGCATACATAACAGGCATCATTACATGGTATGCATCCATCACACTGTTCCACCAACTTCTTCTCGTAAGCGCTCCCTTCAAGACTTTGATTTTCTCTTTCACTTTTTCAAGTTGAGTGTTCTCCCAGTCATGAAATGCCATGCATGTAAATGTTTCACAAACTGCATCTTTATTTCTAAGAAGAGACTCAAAAGTGTAAAAGTGAGTGCAAAACCTAGTCTCCGCTGGAAGCTTTAACATAACTGACATGCGAGGTCGAAACATATCTAAAACTCTCTGTCTCTTGAGCATGAATTTCACAAGCTGGCGAGCAGTGTCGACGATCGAGGCAAACCATTTGGTATCATCAGATTTATACCAATCTTTTAATACAAGATTCAAACTATGAGTATTACATCCTACCGGAAAAATATGTGGATATTGTCGCTGTAGGATTCTGGATGCATTTTTACAATTTTTTGCATTGTCCATGACGACTTGGACTACATTCTTGGCACCCACTTCCTCTATCACAGAGCTAATGACTTGAGCAATGTAAGCCCCAGTTTTGATTGAACCAGCTGAATCCACGGCACGGATGAAAGTCTCACCTCTAGGTGAAATAACCATTACATTAATTAATGGTTTTCTTTGCACATTAGACCATCCATCACTTACTATACTACATCCAGAAAGCTCTATATTGCTAAGAATTATTCTTTGTACACGTTATTTTACTGACGCATAACATTTCTCTAATAGATCATTTCGCATAGCATGGTACGTAGGCGGTGAAAACCCTGGTCCAAACTCACCAATTTTCTTCCATGCTCTCTTCCAGTGGTCACTGTCCACCATCATCATAGCACTCCCAGAAAAGTAAATCGCTTCAGCGAGGACGAGTTGTGCATCATCGAGTCGACCTTGACGTAGGCTTTCTTGCAATGAAGTTTGACGCATGGGTATATTTCCTACGTCAAAGTTTCGCTTGCAAGAAGATGCACTGGGTAGATTACTTTCTGGTTGCACATTGCCGTTCGGGGTACAAGTAGGCGATGTAGCGGGAGTTTGATGATTAGAACAACAGTGTTCTTGCTGCCTTGATACATTAACGGTAGGAGTGTCATTTTTTCTTGAATCTTTCTTTTGCATTTCTTCTCTTATGCGTTTGGCCACTATAGGTGCAGAGGGGTGGGTACATGACTTTTTCTTCGGTCCGCCTAAAAAGTGTTCTCTTAGTCGAGGAGCCCCACCTGATTTTACTGCATGGCATAGCTTGCACTCCCAATCTATGAATCGATCACCAACGTTAATTGCATATTGCCACTCTATCCCAGGTGCCTTTTTTTTCCTACTATTTGAAATTTGGGCTCTATTGGAGGTACCACTGGATCCAACATTGTCCTCCATCTCAACAGATAACCTATTCAACCAAGCGTATAACAATGAATACACAAATGAAAAAACAACAAATCACTCACGCATAACAAAAACATACATTAGCAAACAAATTACTTCGAAACTATCTTGACAAATTCAAAAGATCATCACATAACACAAAACTACTTCAAACTATCTTGCAAGGTCTTACTACAAAACTACTTCGAAACTATCATGCACATTGCACTCCCAATGAAGGATGCCTTTTGTACCCAATTAAGGATACTTTACACAATCAAAGATCTATACTTGCCCAATACTCTAGTATAGGACAATAGACCTTCTTTAACATTCACAAAAAAAATCAAAGATCTATGCTTGCCCAATACTCTAGTATAGGACAATAGACCCTTGTCTACTCTAAACTATATCAAGTATCAAGAACCAATACAAGCCCCTAAGCAGGACTCTTGGCTCCATCAAACCATTCATAAAGCAGAATGAGGTAGATTACGTACGTGGCTCAAATGCAAAGCTGAATGACTCCAAATTTGTCCCTAAACCTCCGCAAGTATTAGCTACGAACCACACCCTGCCCCCAGTTCAAAGAACTAAGGACGAGTGGCTCAATAGCCTTAGGAGTGCCTACAAGGAAAGACGACAGCCCCTAAAATAAGGACGTTCTTCCCAAGAGGACACTTCTAGCAACTCGAGAGCTCTACAAGTACTTTGAGGAGAGATATCACGCCCCCAAAACAAGGACTATCTTCCCAAAAGTTGTACGATGGGTGTCGGGCAGTGTTTATATACAGAATAGTACCCCGCCGGCATTTCTTATTTTTCCCGGCGGGCCCGCCGGGCTTTTACCTTTCCCGGCGGGCCCGCCGGGAAAACTACATATCCCGGCGGGCCCGCCGGGAAAAGTGAAAGCCCGGAGGTGTTACTGGAGTAGTGGGTTCCGGCAGGTCATTTCTCAGGTCATGTGAATATACATTGTGATCACAAGTTTTAATATGTTAACACTATGTTTTGTTAACGTGATCACGAAATTGTGAAGACGTTAATGAAATCCTTGACCGTAAGTTGAATGTTGCTACCATCACGGATCCATTTTCATTTCCATTCATAGATTCAACATTGGATGCAGTGGCAGGACATGAGATGTATTCATTTTTGGATGGATTTAATGGTTTACAACCAAGTCTGAATGGCATTAGCGGATAGAGAGAAGATTGCTTACTGAATGGGGGGGTGTTTGCTTCAAACATTCAGGCTGAAGAATGTTCCAGCCACTTTTTAGAGAATGGTGTAGGAAATATTTAAGGAATATCTACCTTCATTTATGAGGGCTTTTATTGATGACTTCATTGTGTTTGGGAGGAAGTGTTAGCATCTACATCATTTATTCTTATGTTTGACAAACTGTCATGCTGCTAGACTCAGTCTTAACCCTCAGAAGTGTGCCTTTGCTATTCAGAGCGGTATGTCGTTGGGCCATATTGTATCTAAAGATGGCATTGCCATGGATTTGACCAAAGTGGAGGTGGTCTAGAAAGCCCCAGCTCCTCGTACCGGTAAGGAGTTAAGCAAATTCCTGGGACAGGTGAGGTGGCACAATAGGATGATGTGGTATCTGGCACATGTGGCCTTTCCTCTTAACCAGCAGATTAACCAAACTAGCATTCAGTGGACAACACAATGTGACATGGCGTTCCGTCAACGGTTATGCATCCAAGAGTAGAGAGCCAATCACAACCCAAGACTAAATCAATGGGACTCTTTGTCAAGTATTAACAAATCCACTTTGAAAGTGTAGTCACGTGAAAGCACCAATGTCACATCATGGCATACCATTTTGTAATCCATCTCAGCCCATTTGCCACTTGTACGTTATGCAAAATTTCTCAAACACATGGACTATAATTTGAGACTGCATATGGATTTTGTATTCATAAAGCTATGTGTACTTCCACTATCCACCAACACATGAGCAATTCTTCTATTAATGTATTTCTTAACTCTCAAAGTGTTTGCACCTTTGCACCTAGCATACGAATCATGGGACAATGTGCATAAGGTTGGTTCCATGCAAGTACTCTCCAAAGTACACATAGGGAAGCCATAATCATAATCAACTTGTGACCAATGTTTAGCACCACCGAGGTCAAAATAAAATTCACCATCCATCTCATAATCATGGTCACTCTCCTCGGAGTCTTGACAATCATTGAAGATTTCAGCCTCTTTCTCATTGTCATCTTCCAAGACTTTGGAGTACACCATATTAAGCTTGACATTCCTTTTTTTGCAAACTTTGTAATGCTCCTTGTTCCATTTCTCTCCACATTTGAAGTACAAGTCTTTACTCCTCAATTCATTCATAAGGTCCTCCTTTATGAACTTGCTCTTGTTAGCATTGTTGGGAGGCTTCCCATCAACATTTGTAGACTTTTGATGAGCATGAGAAGCATTGCCAAATCTATAATTTTATTTTCCTCCACTTCCATACATTGTTAGAAACTTGGGAACAAAAGAAGTAGATTTGGCATCTCTCATAGACTTCCCATAAGTGTTAGGAGCTGAATCATTATGGAAACTACCTCGATTTAACCATGCATTGAATACTTCTCCTCATAAAAGCATGGCTTCCTTGAGAGTAGTTTGCCTTTGTGCCTTGACATTTATAGAGGGGAGAGGAGGGTGAGAAGGTGACAGGAGGTGATAGTGCCATGTGTGGCCTCCTGGACATGGCCAGGTCACGTGGCAGTGCCACATCACCAGACCTCTCCCTCCCTCTCTCTCTCTCTCAAACACACACATACACACACACATTTACCCCCCACTTCCCCCCTCTCTCTCTCTCTCTCTCTCTCATAAAATCTCCCCCCACCCCCACCCCTTCCCCCCCCTCCTCTCTCTCTCTCTCTCTCTCTCTCTCTCTCACACACACACACACACACACACAATCACACACATCTCACATTTTTTTAGAAAACCTTTACTAATGGTTTGAAGGCTTCGTGAGTAGCTTTACACAAACACCTTCACTAAGGGGGCTATTCACATTCGCACGAATTTTTAAAAAAGAAGCTAAACATTAAAACTCTTGCATGCGAACTCTACACACCTGACAAGGTCTTTATTCTGAGTGTACCCGGTGGTTGTGGGTGAATACTCTGTGCATCGATTCGATATGCTGGTATGGTGCTTTCATGGAGACGGCTGGCAGATACAACTTGGCTTCACATATAAAACCATGCAAGGTGAGTATTTATACACTCACTTAGCCCGTATATCGGTGTTCTTCGCCATGTCTGTTGTTTTGGCTTTAGCTGCTGCTGCTGGGAGTTCTTCCTCTCAGGTATTGCATATTGAAACTTTTGTTATATCACTACTGGTTTAATGTTTTAAATCCCACTTTTGCTATTATGATGCTTTAAAGCTACATGCGAATTTCTTGACTCTGTACTTGAGATTATGAATTAATGACACTGTTGAGACCCATTTTGTGCTTATACTTCAAAGCATTTGTGATAGTATTGAATAATGGTTTTTTAAGGGGATCATCTAGGATTAAAGCTGCGTAATTCCTAATGCTGATTATACAGGCCTTTACGTTGAGCTATGAGTGTTTTTTGATGTGATTAAAACTGTGCTTAATCGATTGACATGGCATATCCTTTAAATCTATGGATGCCTTATTCTTCTATGCACATAGATTATCAAATTATTGTGGATTTTTAGGCTGTGCGTAATCTCTCTGGTTTCCCTTTGAGAATGATATACGAGGCCTAGTTTTCTTGGTCACAGGCTTATAATTAGATTTAAGCTTATAATTAGACTGATATATGATATATGAGGCCTAGTTTTCTTGGTCACAGGCTTATAATTAGATTTAAGCTTATAATTAGACTGATATATGAGGCCTAGTTTTCTTGGTCACAAACACACACACACACATTTTCCCCCACCCTCTCTCTCTCTCTCTCTCTCTCTCTCTCTCTCTCACACACACACACACACACACACACACATCGAGATGTGTGTGTGTGTGTACACGAAGGAATATATACTATTAGCACATGTACAAGTGTTGTGTGTGCATGCACATACACACATGTATTATAAAGGTTGTACAAAGATATAATCCTCGTGGCTACAGGTGATGGTACACATCATCCTCGTGGAATTACCGAAAATAATATCCTACTTAGAAGTGCCCTAAAAGGAAACATAACCGTGGAAAAACTCTCTTCCTCCATCTCTCTTGATGGAGGGAGGAAATTTTTTTGTAATATGCTTGCACAACATAACCGTGGAAAAACTCTCTTCCTCCATCTCTCTTGATGGAGGGAGGAAATTTTTTTGTAATATGCTTGCACAATTCCAAAAAAGCGCTCGCTAAAAAATGCTCGCAAAAAAAACCCCCTAGAAATAAAAGCAACATTTGGCACCCAAACCCATGGCTGTGCATTCGACCGCTACCAGGATGGACTCCCCCATAGACTTCAGATAGGTGTACCAACCCTTTTGATTGGTCACATGGTAGGATAATCGACTGTCAATGATCCATGAACCATCCGATGCTGAGGAATATTACACCTTTACAAGAATTTCTTTAATTTTCATAAACAACTCCAATTCTTCTTTAGCATTGTTCCTAGACTTCTTCTAAGGCTTTAAAGTGTTATTCTTCTCTCTGTTTTCTTCAGTCTACATATGGTCATATGATTTGATCATATGACCAAACTTGTCCTACTAGAAAAACTTTGCCTTACATTCTTCTTCTTTTCAGAAGCATTGGGGTACTAAAGCCCTTCCCCTTGCCTTTCTGTACATTTGCAAAGAATGCAATATTGCTGCTAACTATCTTTGGCTTTAAAACACATCTCCTCCTCTACCAGCATTATGGTGAAATCCTCAAAAGTAAGAGGTGGGTTGTGCACCTGCATGCTCAATGAGGTCACCAAACTATCATACTTCATGGGTAAAACTCTAATGCAGCTTCATGCTAATTCTTCATGGTCTTAGTGATCCCCACCACCACCATCTAGCCTTGTAGATTCTTTATCTGTGATATAAAATGCTCTGTTACTTCTTCTCCATCAAAATACCTTTCTATTGTAAGCTAATTCTCAAGGTTTTAAATCCTTGTTTTATTCTTCATGTCATACTGGTTCTTTAAAACTTGCCATGCTTGAGAAGTTGTGGCATTATGTTGAATCAAGGGTCTGAGTGATGCCCATGGTACATAGCATAGCTCCATTCCTTTGTCTCCCACGCCAAAGCAAGAGTAGGATCAAGCAGTACAATCTGTCATGGATTTGCTAGATCCAAAATAGGACCTGGCTTTACATCAATCCCTATCCCCACAACTCATATAAATCAAGAATTGATCTAATCTTGAACTTCCACATACTGTCATATGTCCTATTAAACTTCTAGTATCACCAAAAGGTAAAAAGCGCGCTTATTATTATCGTGGAGTTTTTGTGGATGATCAAATGCCAAATGACTAGTTCCCTTATTACTTTATTCAGGAAATGTTTACCCTGATCACTCACTAACTCAATAGGGTATCTGAACCTGGTCATGATCATTTCATAAAGAAACTTGGCTACTAACTCAACTATGTTATCTAGCAAAGCTCTGGCTTCCACCCATTTTGTATAGTAATCTCTGGCGACCAAAATATATCTGTTACCTGTCCTTTGGTCAGTTGGTTTGATTAGATAGACAAAATCCAATCCCCATTTTTCAAAAGGTTCTAATGGAAAGATCAAGTTATGAGACATCCGATCTCTCTCTGTTGGCTAACCAAGTTGCTTACACATATCACACTATTTTGAAAACCTATCAGCATATCCTAGAAGTGACTCGGAAGGCCACCACAGTCGTGCTTGCAAATTTTTGTTACATCTCCTACAAAATGGCCTCCACTAATACCCTGGTGAGCCTCCTATAGAACCGCTTCATGTTCATGAGGAGGAACACATCTTCTGAGAATCTGATCAACACCCCTCGTGTGCAACAACTACCCTAAAATTCAAGCTATGGATTGCCAAGCATTTCCTCTCGTCCCTAGGCAATCCATCTCCCATCATTGTAGTTGCATGATAAACTCCTGTGAACCACTTAGTCTCCTTCTCTTGCATGAGGACACTGCCAACTGCCACCTCTGATGCATCCACAAAGATATGAAACTACAAATCCCAATCCAGAGGCTGGACAATTGGTGCCATAGCCAACATTGGTGGTGGTGGCGGAACTGATGGAACCAGTGGAACTGCTATGCGCAATGATATCGGAGATGGCAAAGGAGCAGGCGCAACTACACTAGCCTTCCCCACCACATCCCCCAGGTCATCGGGAAGAATAGTGTCACAGTCTCCCTCCACGAAAGAGCTACTCAAAGTGGAGACATGGCCAAATCCAAACGACGACACTGCTGCGTTATCCTTTGGAGCCGTAGCCATCGCCCAAACTCTGCCTCCCAAGCTGCCGCTAGGCACTCCAAATAACACCGCTCCTGCCCGAACATCGACCCATGCAAAACAAAAGACATAATTCACAGATCACCACGAACCACATAAACAAAGACGAATAAACATCGTGGTCGCCAAAGTGTTCCAGGTAAGGCAATATAATATAAAATATAACATTCAGATTCTTGAAAAAATATGACATTGAAAAAATATAAAAATATGACATTGAAAAAATATGACAAAGAATATGATTGTTTTTTAGAAAACAAAAATGGAGACTTAAGGATTACAATGTACATACATAAAACGTTGTGCACAAAAATGAAACTACGGATAAGCATAACTAACTTCATAGATCTCAACTCTCCAAATACGAATCCCAACTGAGTTAGTGTAGTGGTCAAAAGCTTGTGACTTGTAACCTCTAGGTTATGAGTTCAAGTCCCACTAGGCTCTCTAGTCGTGTTATAAAGGGACACCTATGCTCGCTTGATGTATTTGGTTGCTCGGGCTCTTGCCCCTTGAACACTCGAGTGACTCCTCCTCCTCGGGTGGTGGATCACCCGAGATAGGAGGATCCATACGAGACCCCTCCGCTGTTCCAGCGCTCAACTCATCGCGGTGGTCATGGGAGATGCCTAATTCGTGGCTCTTGCCCGATGGTACGTGGCCCTTGCCCGCGACCATGATAATTGGCTAATTGTTAGAAGGGGAAATCGGCTCCACCCACTTGAGTGGGCCCCGGGTCTTTCGTGTGATGCCCCTCTCTCAGATGAAACCTACATGGCAATCCATAAACCTATGTGCTACCTAAGAATACACAATAGCAGAGGTTGGATCAACATAATTCAAAGAATTGAGTTCAAAAAATAATATTACTACTTGCAAAAACTTGATTACAAATTGATACCAGCTGTGAACCCGTGTGCTCCAAGTAAAGAGCTTTGATGGTGATCTAGATAGACTCTAGATGAAGGATGTCTTACTTGCAAGAACGTTTCAACACAATGAACTCAATTATAAACTAAGGCTACTAAACTAGTCTATATATAGTACCCAGGGTCAGCATGGACCACATTGGCCAAACAACCCATGGCATGGCCTAAAATGACCAATCAACCACATAATCGGACTAAGGCTATATTAAACTACCACAATGTCCCGCTATGTCCCGTTATAGAACTTTGCATAGTTGCACGGCCATCTGAAACTATGTGGACCCTCAAAGAGGCCATACAACCCAAAAACAATGTGTCCTCAGTTTGTTGCACATCACTTACTAATGCGGTCACATAGACCACACAAGCATGCATCCTACTTCGCAAAGTGCCAAGTCTACATAAGCCTGCTCCTAACCATCTTGACCACCATCCACCAATGTCTAAGCTAGGTACTGCTAGGTACTCGGGTCCTCACTACACTCGCTACTCCTCCTAAAGGGGACCTTACAAAATAGAGTACATTCACATGTAGAAACAACACGAGGGTGGAGCATTGAGTTTTCCAACACTCCCCCTCAAAGTCCACCCGTAGGTAAACTACCTCTTCGGTCCAATGCCAAGTTGGTGAAGATGGCGCTCCAGCAAATCTCCCCAGAGCCTTTGTGAAAATGTCTACACAATTCTTTCTCATTCGGGTAGTAGACAAGCTCCATCTTTCCATCCGGGTAGTAGTTGCTTCGTGTGAGCATGAAACACCGTCTCGAAGATCTCTCCATGCAACTCTTATTGTCACACAGTTACATTAATATGGTTCCCTTTTAAGCAACATCTACGTCTCCTAAGATCCTTATTAACTAGATTACTTCACATGAAGCAAAGCATACTACCTTGTGCTTAGCCTTCATAGAAGAAAGTGCCATTGTAGGCTACTTCTATTGGCATATATGATATGAGTAGTGCCACATGTAAACATGCGCCAACCAAGTGCACTTTTTCCTTGGGGTTTTCCCCTTGGAGATCTGGTGTGCATCTATTTTAGTTTTATTATGATACTATGGAGTTGACCAACAAGCTCCACACATTCCAATGCAATCCTATTCTTAGTATCTCTCCCTTGAGTGGGTTTTGTACTTGCTTCATTGTGTGTGCGTGAGTGTGCTGTTGTGCCAACCCTAACTGTGTAGCTGAAGCTCTCCTGCTCGGCCAACAGTGGTGTCAGAGCTTTGTTGTCAGCTTCCACTCATGCGCTCAACCTTTCATTTGTTTGGTTCCGTTTGACACCCACTACGACCTTCCGTCTGACGCATCCGTTCTTCCGGTCATTTTGCCTGTAGCCTTGCTGGTGCTTTTCACCCGCAGCTCACCACTCGAATCCCGTTTTGGCTTCCCATCCCGACGGCACTAGTGTAGGGGATCCGCCTCCACCCGGCCCATGGGTGGTGCTCAATGCACAGTGGGCGGAGCTCTGCCCACTCTGTGCCTTATGTGGCTCGGGCCAAATTCTCCAAAATTTTGGGTCTTTTCGACCGGCAGATTCGTCGTTCGTAAACCTCGTCGTCGCCGTTCATCTGACCGTCGCCTTTTCGTCCGTCAAATTCACCGTCCATTAACCTCGTCGTAACCATTCGTCCGCTCTTATCGCCGTCACCGTTCTGGTCACCTACTTTCTCGCCCCGTGGTCGTTCCAATCACCTACCTGCTCGGCCGTTCGCTCCAATTGCCTACTTGCTCGCTGTCATCCATTCCAATCGCCTACCTGCTCGGCCGTTCGCTGCTCGTCCCCTACTCGTCGATCGTTCCACATTACGGCCGAGCATGCTAACGCTACTGTCCACGTCCCCTGCTGTTTGTCCATGTGCATATCGCTAGCACTGTAGTGTGCTCCATCACCTGCACTAACCAGTCAGGCGACCAGCTTCTCAACAGTGCTCAGCTTTGACGACTTGGCTTACTCTCCTCTCCACCTCTGTAGAGGCACAGATCTAGTCCAACTAGAGGACCTCACTTAGAGGTATTTACTTTTGGCTTCTATTCTTGGGGTTTTTGTGAATTACATGCTTTATTGTGAAATTCCAGGTGCAAGCAGTAGTACACTGCAGAATTCCAAGTGCAAGGTTCAGTGAAAATTGGGGATTTTTTAAAAATCATGCTTAATTGCAAGGCAAACATGATGATTTCATGCACGCAACTGTAGAATTTCTGCTTAACTGAATTAAAGCTCCAAGCTTTGCAAAATTTGGGGGTTTTCAAAAGTTAGTCTTTAATTGCACAATTGAAGTTGCAGGGAACACTCATATTTGGGACTTTTTGCAATTGTGTGTGATTGGCAAATCATACAGCTCACTGGTGCACAAAAATTTGGGGCTTTTCATTCTATAGGCCTTGTTTGGATGTTTGTACAGTGAATGTGTAGGGATTTGGATGGCACGTATCGTACTCCAAACATTTATTGCAACCTTTTATTAGAGGAAAAAGGTTACCTTAGAAACATGTGATTACATGGCATAGCACTCCGGTGCATTGGTACTTGGTTGCTATGTCTTGGTAGAGAGAAATCTCTTGGTAGAGAGATTTCAGCATTATGGCTGGGAACACATGCTTTTTACAGCATACTTGGTTGCAAGTGTTTACATATCTCTTGGTAGAGAGATTTCAGCATTATGGCTAGGAACACAAGCGATATATTCAAGTTTTGTCCCAAGAGGAAAAACGAGGGAAAAACTAGATGGTAGTAACTACTCGCTGTGGAGTTTCATGGTCCGAAACCTTCTTGTGTGGCCAAAGGTTTATGGAGTTGTGTATCAAGAGAAGATGTATGCCCTACTTACATAGCACCTAACACACACACCTGGGCATGGTGCTCATCAACAAGCTGCAGTACATACTCCTCTCTCACACAATCAAAAGAGATGGGATACTCATGATGCCCAAGCGATGGATTTAATTGCTTTGTCAGTAAAGAAATCAATCATACCACATATCAGGTCTTGTAGGACGTCATGGCAAGCTTGGGATATATTGGAGACCATGTATCAAGCTAAGAATAAGGCCAAAGTTGCCTTTCTTAAAAGGGGGGTTGGAAATGTGTCCATGGAAGATGGAGACACCATGGCTGATCATCTTACAAAGATCCAAGATCTTGTTGGTCTGCTAGAAACTTATCTGAACTTCCACACATTACACACTCTATCTATGCAAGGAAACTCGAAACCAATCTTGTTTAAAGAGCTGGTTGGTTTACTGCTATAGGAAGAGAAAATTTGAAAGAAAAAATCTTTTGTCATGCATAGCCGCGTGATGGGGCTTTGGTTAATTTGGGACAGGCTTCACAAAAGGCTAAAAATGATGCAAGCAAGCCCAAGAAAAAGAGCAAGTGTCACTACTACAAAAAGCCTAGTCACTATTTAAATGGCTTAAAAGCAGCTTGCAAAGAAGAAGAAAAAGGAAAGCAACATGGCTATAGATTCTTCTTCATCACCTGTAGAGTGAAAGATGATCCATCATTAAATCTTATGCAGGATGACTAGACTTTTCTTGCTTACAGTTATTATGCATCATTAGAGCATAGGTCTCTCAGTGTCAATGAAAGACTTGACACATGGTACTTTGATAGTGGTGCTTTTAAACACATTACCTCACAAAGGAATTTGTTTAAGAGGCTTATGGTTTCACTTGAAGGCAAAGGGGTAATATGTGTAAACAATTCTTCTTATCCAATTCAGGGTGTTGGTGGTGAGGTGATCCTCACAATAGCAGATAGTGCTGACTTATATCTTCCAAATGTATTGTATGTGTCTGGGATTAAGATGAACTTGTTTTCTATCTCGTCTTTTACTAAAAGAGGATATGAAGCGAACTTTGAGGATGACAGGTGCACAGTTAAAGACTGTGAAGGTGGCTATGCATTAGTCACATCCGGCACATTGTACCATGGGTTACAGTAGCTTGACAGGTTTGACAAGAGAGAGCATGATGCGCATGTGGTTACCACTCTTACACCTACAATACAAGAAAAATTGTGGCATGCCAAGTTTGGGCATGTGAATTATGGTAGTTTGATGCTATTGCAAAGGCATCAAATGGTGTAGGGCATACAAAATGTAGAACTACCACCAAAACATGTATGTAAAGAGTGCATATTGGGTAAGATGCACAGAAATGCATTCCTAAAGGATGGATCAACAAGGGCTTTCCAAAAATTAGATCTTGTGCTGCATAGTGATGTGTGTGGTTCCATGCAGACACCATCTATTGGAAAGCATGTATTCTTTGTAACCTTTATCAATGACTACTCTAGATTTCCTTGGGTGTATAGCGAAATCTAATGTATTTGCATGTTTTCAACATTTTGTCTTATAGGCTAAATATCAAATAGGTTACAAAGTGCAAACACTCCATACAGATCGAGGGGGTAAATACATGTCTATTACTTTCAAAGCTTTTATGGCAGAAAAGGACATAAAGCATCAATGCACGATGCCATACTTTCCTCAACAAAATGGTGTTGCTAAGAGAAAGAACAAGTAATTGATGAAAATGGCTAGATGTGTGGTTAAAGGCAAAGGTTTGCCTCACAAACTCTAGATGGAGGCAATCATGTGTGCTACACATGTGCTACACATGTCTTGAAAAGATGCCCTACCAAAGCATTGAAAACCATAATGCCATATGAGGCCTCACACAAGAGGAAACCTAAAGTCGATCACTTTAGAGTTTTCAAATATATTGCTTATGCACATGTACCTTAGTAATTGCGAGGTAAGCTTGATGACAAAGCCACTAATATTTGTGAGTTATAGTAGTGGCAATAAAGGGTATCGTCTCTTTAATCCTTCCACACAGAGGATTTTGGCTAGCAAAGACGTGTTTATTGAAAATTTAGACTAGCGATTGGTTGAATTTTTTGCGTAGCCACATTCATGCCCACATAACATGTTTAAAGGACTCTTGAAGGACTTCTCCCATTGGGAATTGATGGCACACCAGATCAGCCATCAACTTTTCCTAATGGACAGCATCTAGTGCTCAAAATCAGCTCATAAATGAGCTCATTAGACCTCAAAATGTACAGGAAGCAATGGGGTAAGGGCGGACATCAATAGAAGAGGCTAGAGTTGTGCCTTGTTTGCTACTTAGTACCTTAGAGGAGAGCAAGCTTTCAACTCCACTTGGTAGTAGGACACGGGTTGGTTCACGTAATACAAAAGAACATGTAGATGTTGCATGTATGAGTATGCTTTGTGAAGCAAATGCACCAGATCCATTTGAAGAGGCTCATTGACGTTAGGAGAAATATGGACTCTCCATTTTTCCCCTTAAGGAGTGAATAAATAACCAATGAAAGAGCTGGGATTCTAGATCCATGTAACATGGATCTTTTTGTCATATCTTTGCCCAAATCTCTTAAGACAATAGAATAATAGAGCCCATATCTTAAAAAAATAGAGAAATGTCAGATTTCATGTCATAAACTATTCTTTCATGTCAGATGTACCTTATGGTTAGCACATGGAAGTTTGAAAACCGAATTTTATTTTTTCCATTTTTTATGTTTAACTTTTTACTTTCCCTCCTTTTGCATTTCACTACCTTTTCATTTTTTCCCTTTTTTGGTAGAATTCAATTTTGCCATATCTTTTGCTCTGGTTCTTTCTTCACGAAAATTTACAGGTATGTTGTTCTCCACCATAGCTCTCTCCTCCTAAAATTTCATCTCATTTGGACAAAATGTCTATGAGTTATGCCCATTTTCTCACATGAACTTTCTCTTCTCTGCACCACCACAGATAGCTATCTTGATGTGAAGTGGCATCAAATTCTTGTGAGTAATATATTTAAGGTTTGTCTATGTTTTGTCTTGATGTGAGTAATGATCATAGGTTTAGGATTTCTTTATGTTTTGTCTTGATATGTTGCTATTTATTTTCACAAGAGCAAGGTTGTGTAAATCAAAGCAGTAAGTTGCTGTTTATTTCTTGTTGTTTAAATCTTTATTTGTTTCTTACAATATTCTTTGCACAGTAGTGATTTGAAGTGGCATAAAATACCACAGTAATGATCATAGGTTTAGGATTTGTTTATGTTTTGTCTTGATGTGTTGCTATTTATTTTCACAGGAGCAACAAAGTTATGAGTAGTAAGTTGCTGTTTATTTCTTGTTATTTTAATCTTTATTTGTTGATTACAATCTTCTCTGCACAGTAATGATTTCAAGCGGCATAAAATAACAGTAATGATTATAGGTTTAGGGTTTGTCTATGTTGTGTCTTGATGTGAGTAATAATCATAGGTTTAGGGTTTGTTAATGTTTTGTCTTAATGTGTTTATGTTTATTTTCATAGGAGCAACAAAGTTGTGTAAATCAAAGCAATAAGTTGTTGTTTATTTCTTGTTGTTTTAATATTTATTTTTTACTTACAATCTAACATATATATTTATTAATCATGCAATCTAGCTTTATTAATTTAGATGTCTTCAAGGAGGAGGAATATCAGTAATATTCACACAGTGGAGGTGTTTAACAAGAGAGATCGTGAAGGTAACTAGATCCCTCAGTACAGTAAGTTAAATTCTATTTTAATGCTACCAAGTACTCGTGGCAAATTCAAGGTCAAGCTTAAAGATGTCATAGAACCTAACAAGCAATGGAAAGGTAGAATCATAGAGTTCAAGAGACGCACAAATGGTATGAGTACAATAACAGAGGCTTTCATTCAACATGTTTATATGCACAAAGATATTCGAGTGCATCATGATAACTTCAGTGAAAGACATAATCCTAATAGTAAGTTTATATCTCTGTGCGTTGTGTTCTTGTGCTTTGAGTCCATGGTTATTAGATAGAGTTTTAATACAAGCATGTTTGTTGCTTTGCAGCTTTATATCCATCCACTCTGCAGCATGAATGGCAAAATGTAGAATGTTTTAGTGGAAAGCTAAATGTTTTACATGCAGAGATAGGTGCCTTGATCTATAACAACAAGAGTGCAAGCAAATTGGCATCTCAGAATGTTTACTTTTATGTTTTGTGTTCTTGTGCTTTGAGTCCATGGTTATTAGATAGAGTTTTAATACAAGCATGTTTGTTACTTGCAGCTTTATATCCATCCACTCGGCATGAATGGCAGAATGTAGAATGTTTTAGTGAAAAGTTGAATGTTTTACATGCAAAGATAGGTGCCTTGATCTATGACAACAAGAGTGCAAGCGAATTGGCATCTTAGAATGTTTACTTTTATGATTCAGTGTATGATGTGGAGAAACATAGTTTGGAGTATAAAGTTCCACTACCACCATTGTCTAGCCAAGAATGGTATAATCCTAGCTTAGACATGTCAGAAGCATGTAGGATAAAGATAAAAACTGATGTTCATGCTGCCACGAAACTATCCACAGGCTCTAGAGATGTGCATCTAAGTTGGTTTGTACCATTTGGTTTGTTTGCACATTTGTTTGGATCCTGTGAAGAAGTAGTTAAGAAAACTAAAATTACTTATCAATGCAAGTGCCCATCTGAGGATTGGATGACTCAGTTACTGGGTGAGTCATGGCATCTCAAGAGAACTCACCAATGATAATATCATTGAGTGCAGAATTACTGTGCCAGATGTTACCTTTAGGTGAGATTGCACTTCTGTTGATTGTTGATGGTTTTTATTCATAAGTACTTCATTGCAAGGCACTGATTGTTGATTTTTATGTTTTTATGTTGGTTGTGCGCTTTTTATGATAGATACTTCATTGCAAGACAAACTTTGTGCATTCACTTCAGTATAGAAGGTGGCGACTTCTACGAGGGTGTGGCTTAGCTTAGACTAAGACATGCGAGATGGCATGCATTAAGCACTCATTGATGTGGTTATCTTTGGGAGAGTCATAACCCTTTTAGCATTAATGTAAAGAGACATTGGCCCCTTAGTTTTCTGAGGTAGGAAATCTAACTTATGTCCAATAATTCCCCTTGAAATTTCTATTTTAAGTTGGATGGTAGGAAGGTTGGGAGTAGAAGTGAACATTACAAAACATGCAAGCAATGTGTTGTCCCACACATCCTTGAGATTGTGGAGTCAATGTAATTCTTATTCTTCCAAGTGAATATAAGAAGTTGTTTCTCTAAAAGTGTTGTAAATTTAATTTTTCTTCATTTTCATAAAGTATTGTGGTTTTTTAAGTCTATTGTTTTTGAAACCCTTTAATATGTAAGAAAATAATGATAAGTATAAGTAAGTACAAACCTAAATATAAGTATAAGTATATATTTAAGTATAAATAATAATATAATTAATTATGCTAGAAATATAAATATATTTTTATGATTTGTTATATTTTAATGAAGTTTCATTAATTTTTAAGTCTATAGATATAAGTTTAAAAATAAATATAACTTTAAGTATATATTTAAGTATAAATATTAATATAATTAATTATGTAAATAATAAAATATAATAATAATAATAATATAATGTAACGTGAAATAGAAGTATGATTTATTATTTATTATATTTTAATGAAGTGTCCTTTAATTACTAGAGTATAAACATAAGGTATAAAATAAAATATAAGTTTATAAATATTTGTAAGTAATATAACAAACACAAGTATAAATTTATTAAAAACATTACAAATTAAAGTGTAAGTATAAATATAAGTACAAGTTATAGATCAAACTCATTTATACTATCTATTCTCTAGCTCTCCCCACTGCCCATCATAGCGGCCTCCCTTGCTTTCGCCACATGGATTAGCAGCACTCGCTATGCTCACCTTGGGGACCAGATCTACCCTAGGTTTTGCAAGAGTTTAGACCTCCAGGCTGTCATCTCCACCTTAGACCCAAACTCCACCTTGTTAGCTGCATTTTGCGATGCAATTGATGATTTCACCTACTCTATCCCAAATTCCACCTTGAGTTGGATTCCTTTGGAGTTCCTCTTCAACATGACCACAAGAAGGCGGTGAAAAGAGCTCTAGCTCATGTCGGACAAGATTTCTACACTACCGCTGTCCCAACCTCCTATGAAGAGCACATCCCACTCAATCTCATTGAGCGGGATATTGCTTTTGCTATTTATATCTTGAACTCTGATGTTCAAGAGCCAGAGGATGATGACATCCACGATCTCACTCTAGTGGAATACATAGACACAGAGCCAAAGGAGACCACTCTAGACCCTGTCGTTGAGGCCGCAGAGAGCTCTCGCGTGGCGCTTGCATCCATCCAGCAACTTGATGAAATCCAAAGTCACGACCCACCACTAGCTTCATTGAGTGCCATCACCATTCGAAGGGGTGGAGAGCTCCTCATGCAGGATGTGTTGGAGCTCTTGGACTTGAGGAAGGAGGAACTATATAGTAGACTTGTGCAAGATGCCAGTGATGATTTCTTGAACTTTGATTACCAAGAAGCCCTACCACAGGTTAATGAGGTAGGGCAATATGATGCAAGTAGTGTAGATGATATCTCTGCTATCATTGCCATCCAGAAGAAGCAGATTGGGAATGCAGATCCTCAATATGAGATCTTAGATGAAGAGTTTGAGCGCCTGCAGAATGAACTCTTCGGACCTAGACCACAGCATGTGACACCTATGGTCCATGAAGGCAGACCCATTCTAGGAGTAGATTTGGAGGCACCCTTGCAGAAGGAGCTTGACGAAGCAGAAAAGGTATCTCCTTTTACCAGTTTCTCCCCAAATTTGATATTTAGGGCCTTTAGATTATGTAGACCCCACATGTATGATCCTATGCCCATTAGAGGCTGGAAAGTGCACTGTCTGAAGGCTCACGTGGGAAGCCCTGAATTTGCAAAAATTAGGGCTTCCCACACGAGCCTTTGGACAGTGCACTTCCCAACCTCCTCTGATGGGCATGGGATCATACATGTGGGGTCTACATGCCCTAGAGGCCCTAAATATCAAATTTGGTACCATTCTAAAAAAACATCATCCTCTCCCATGTATTGCATGACCGATGCTGACATCAATTTTATTGGTTTGCAGGAAATTGTGTATCTTGATGAATTTGCATCAAGGTAGAGTGGAAGATCTGGGGGCCAAGGAAGGGTTCAGGACTCTGCACTCTGCACTCAAGGAGTACATTGGGAAACTTGCCAATGATGTGATAGTCTTCCACAAGGCTTGATCTCCGGGGTATGCGGAGAACTCTACTTCGACGCTCAAAGTTACTTTACTTGTTCTCGACTTAAAGGTCAAGGCCTTTACATTCTATGGTGGCCGGTGACATTGTTTGGGGGTACAGGATCCCACCATCATCACGACAGAGCTTGAAGGGTTCCAAGTTTTGATTATAGCCATCAAGGCAGCTTCAGAGTCTGGAGAGCCTAGTAGTAAGAAGCCTAGGATATAGCTATGATGATTATGTAACTTTGATGACTATGTAACTTTGATGACTATGTAATTTTTTATGCTATGAATAGAAATTTGGGTTGCATAGTTTTTTGTTTAATACATGTCTTGTAATGTATTTTATTAGTTGACTCAAGCAAATAAATTTAAATTACACACGTAACTCAAAAAAAAATTGTATCCATTCGAAGACGCATATAAATCAACAAATTATAAAAACTCAAATTAAAAGAGACTTATTTGCAACACAAGATAAGAGAAAAAAATTTTAAAGATATACATCGAGCTTTACATAGCTTTTGAGAATTACATTCATGAGAGATATACAAAAATAAAACTAAAGATCCTGGCCCGGAGGATCTCTCCAGCGTTGCATACATCGCACACCATGTCCTTTTCACTGATGGTGACCCTCTTCGCATGGACAGCTGCAAACACCGTTTCACCAAAAATGTCCACTAGGTACGCCTCCGCAGCCTCCTGGAGTGCCTCCAAAGCTTTGCATGTCCATTGCATAGGTAGTGGGCTTGATGCTGTGTGAACCCAGAACCTCCTATACGATGGTCTTACAGATCCTGCATGATCTCTCGCATCACACGTTGGAAGGAGAGCTTCGGTATGAGAAGGTTCACTGTGTTTTGGTATGTCCTAATCTCACGGAGATCCACAGTGCCAAGCCTCCACCTACGCTTGCGATGTTGCTACCATGGTGGTTGGACGGGGGGTACTCCACGTCCCAGAAGAAGACAAGAATAGTTCCTTCTCAAAAACATTTGACAAGAATCCTGCCACAAAGAGACATCATCAAAACCTTGGGGGGCCTCACTCCCTTATCAGTTTGCTTGGTGCGAGCCATGCTCTTAGAGGTGAGAGAGAGAAATGAAAGATGAGAAATGAGATGAAATGAGGGTTACTTCCATACTTATAGATTAAAATTTATATATTTTCTAAATTAGCTCAATACATAAATTTGATACTTTTTAATTTCTAAAAATAGTTTTCCTTATCAGAATGAACTCTAATTTTATGTGTACATACAAGTATCATGGAACATCTCCTAGATAAAATATCAACCCCATCAGAGGTCTGTAGGGCCCTTGTCCAAAGGCTCACATGTATAGACCTGCTATTAAAAAAAGAAGGCCTCTACACACGAGCCTTCGGACAAGGGCCCTACAGGCCTTTGATAGGGCTAATATTTTATCTAAGACATGTAAACTATATGATCTACGCACAAAATAAATATCAACCCATTCTGATCACTACACGCCATGCATCAATTTTTTCTAGGAAAAAAATTTTTATCGTATAAAATAGCACTTGCACATGCACATAGACTTGCTTGCACATGCTCATGATGTAAGCCACATGATCTATGCATATAACAAATTTCAGCCCATTATGATCTATGCACATAACAAATTTCAGCCCATTATGATCTATGCACACCATGCATCAATTTTTCTCGGAGAATTTGCACAAATAAAAAAGCACCTACACATGCACATGCACATGCACATGCACATGCACATGCACTTGCAAACTTTTTTCCACGAAAATATAAGAATATACACTGACATTAGAAATGAAGAAAACTTAAAATATTCAAATCAATGGGCAAGTCTGATACACAACATTAGAAACAAGGAAAGTTAAAATATCCAAATCCGGTACATCGCATCATAAAAAGTACAACTAGTTGAGTAGAACTGAAGGAAAACGTGAAAACGATACATGAGCATTTACACAACTCTTCAAACCATGTCATGGTTAAGGTTGAATGCATCACTATTGTTATTACGAATCCTACGAAGAAGAGTGAGATTGTGTAGGTGGATGAGCATTTCCAGCTAAAGCAGCGGGAGCAGCTTTCCTAGCTGGAGCACTGGTGGGAGGAGCTTGACCTTCATCATTGTCGGTGTCATCCGGATGAATGAACCGGTGTCTTGGAAGGCATCTTGTTTGCTCTTTGCTTAGTACGCGCCATACTCACAAGCTAGGAGGAATGGAGAGAAATGGAGGAATGGAAAGAAATGAAAGAAGTGCATTTATTTATAAATGGAACTTACTATAAGTTATTGACACTTACTTTTAAAAAATATCAATACTATCAAAAAGTTATCCATGTTGACTTTAGTAAACACTTATTTTGAAAAAGTTATTCATGTTGACTTTAGAAAACACAAACATTGGATTGCTCCAATACTCTCATATAAACATAAAATGTTATTTCATAATTACAATTCTATCGATATTTCTATTTGACTCTCTCTTGGGTTGTCAACCATTCTGCATGATGTTCTTTGGCCATGCTATTTTCATATCTTTCTTTCCTCACTTTATATATTGCCCTGCAAACAACTTCTATATCATTGGATTTGGACTTTATTAATTTATTCTCATATCTTATCTCTATTCTCCTATACCACCATTAGAGTAACTACCTCATAGGATTGGAATCATTGATTCCACCTCCATGTGCAATTGTTTTTTGGAATCCGCATATCGAGCTTGCCAATGAGATTGCTCCAGAAAAATGAAATGGAGACTACTCTGACCATATAGTGTGTAATGCGATTAAGTACTTCATGGTCCTCCCTTTGGTACCTCAAATGCAACAAGCCACCAATTTCATTCTCCAATTGCACACTGAAATATTTTGGATGTTTTGAATTGATGCTGGGATCCAGCACACATTCAAGCTTTTGGTCCTTAAGGACTTCACTCTCATCAAGCTTCAAAATAAATTGAAACTTACCTCTACACTCTTCGACGATAGACATGTAAAACTTTACCATTGCTGCTTGTAGCTTGCATACATTCAATATACAAAGTTATTGTCTACATGCAATTTGAAGGGCACTTCCTTTGATCTAGACTTAAGCATCTGTGTATGTTCCAAATGCATTGATCACCAATTGTTGTGTCTAAGACTTTTGCATTAAGATCTTTTCATGCCTTCTTTACATGGGACGGTTTAGAGATGGGCACCACCCGCCGTCTCTTGTTAAGAACAGCCTTAAACCCTGCATATACAATGCTTATAAATCATATCATAGGATTCGAAGCTAATCCCTACCTTGTCACATATGCCTTGAGCATCTGTAGCTGTGAAGGTATTGCTTACCTCCTTCAAGCGTACTCTTGCAACAACATCATCACCAATGGTTTTGAATTAGGGATTTTTCAATGCATACTTCACCATACCTTTGCGTAAGACCTTTGCAATTGCATCATCAACCTCTTCACTTGGGTTGGAAAACATATTCTTCATGTTTGCACATTATGCATAGACCCGCCGCTTATATTACCCACTCCCTCTGGTCAACTCATGAAGTGGTTTGAGCAACCTCACATGCTCATGTGCTTGTTTGGTTTTCATTGAGGGTCCAACAACAATAGTCTTTACAAGCATTGCTGCCATCTCTTTGTTGTCCTTCTCCAAACCCTACATTTTGCCATGCAGTTTTGCATTGTCTACCTCGACAACATGCACCACATTTTCCATAACATACAACGCATCTTGCAGACTCTAATACTCTCTCTCCTTTTCACTTAGTGATTTTGTGAGCTCCTTAATCCTTGCATCCATGTCCATCATGGTGCGCTGAGAATAGATGTGTAAACACTATGAGCTTGCATTGCTAGCCTCCTAGTGTATCCCAATAACCTTGCATTACCTTCACACACATACGTAATGAAAGATGTAAGCCCACTAAATTGTGGAGGTCTTTGGATAATTGGATCAGGTGGATAAATACACCCCTCAACCCAAAGATCAACATGTTTTTTCCCTGCATTTCTGTCTTGTTGCATTATCTCTGGTTGCTTTTTACTTGTTGTCGTCTTGTCTAGCGGTGCATACTTGGCCTCCAATTAGAAGTAAATCTCTCTCTTCTTGTTCCGGCCTACATCCTAAAATGAGCATTTGGACAAAACACATCTATTAACCAAAATTAGCTATGGATAAAATACAACTATCAACAAAAAAGTAGCTTTTATACATTTGTACAACTCAAAAATTTAACCAAAAATAACATTATTGATGAATACAACTTTAACCAAATATAACTTCAATATAATATAGAACTAAATCATAACTTGTAATCAAAATAACACACTTATTTCACCCAAATAACACAAAAATAACATCATAAATGAGAAATAATATTATTGAACATAACACATAGACTTCAATATATCCTAAAACTAAATCATAACTATTAATCACAACAATTATATTTCATACACTTGTTTCACTCAAAAAATCACTAATAAACAATCTAAATAACACAAAAATAGCATCCTTAAACTCAACTATTATCTTCTATTTTACACATGACTAAATCACATTTAGAACAATAAGATGGTCAAAATAGAAAGGAAAACAAAATAACTCAGACAAAATTAAACCATAACAAATAACAAGATGGACATACCTCCATTGTTGTCTTGTTCTTTGATTCTTTTACTCTCTTATTTCCAAAACTAAATCAATACTATTAATCAAAAATTATATTTCATACACTTGTTGCACTCAGAAAATCAGTAAATGAACAATCCAAATAACACAAAAATAACATCATTAAACTCAACTATTATCTTCTATTTCATACATGTCTAAATCACATTTAGAACAATAAGATGGTCAAAATAGAAAAGAAAACATAATAACTCAGACAAAATTAAACCATAACAAAACAACATAATAGATAACAAGATGGACATACCTCCATTGCTCTCTTGTTCTTTGATTCTTTTGCAGAGATTAATGAAGGGAAAGATAATTGAAGGGAAAGATGAATATATGGTTCCAACTAAATGGCACTAATAAATAATCAACATACCCTTCAATTTCTCTATTACAGAAGAGAAGAAGCCCCATGACTGAGAAGATCTAAACTCATTAATGTGGTTTAGGAGAGGGAAAGAAAGCTTTTGAGTATAGCTACTAAAGAAAACAAACACAGATTTAAATTTTCTCTGTACAAAGGAGGGAAAGTGAAAAACCTAAAGCAATATCTCATCAAAGCAAACTAAAATTTCCCTAAACTGAAAACCCTACTTTTCTTATTCTAAAAAATCTAGAGAAGTCTCTAAATTTAAAAAAAATCATAAACCCTTGTATACTTAATGAAAAATGATGAAAATTAACAGTCACACTCTTAGAGCATAGAGGTAGGCATGTGTAAAAAGAAATTCAAAAATGTGATGTCTACATCAAGTTATTCTGTTTTTTAACTTCTCTCATTTTGAAAGATGTAAATGCAATCTATTTGGAAGGAAACTTAAGTCATGTGGGTATTTAAGAGTGTCACATCTTAGATACTTCACGTTTTTAGATCAAAATAGAATATTATTATTTCAGATTTGAGAATTTTGAGGACAGGTGGTCCTAACTTTAGAGATGGGATAGTACTACAATAAATAATAGGTGAATCTCTTTTAAAAACAATATAAAGAAATCTCCTTGATTCTACAAGAGCTAATATTATAACATTATTTTAGAATCTTTTTCTAGAGAGAGAGAAGTGAGAGAAACTCCTTAAGGGAAAAAATGGAGAGTCCATATTTCTCCTAATGTGAGAATTGGGTAAAATATATACAAATGAGATGGATTCTATCCACAAAAACAACACATGGGATTTGGTAGACTTGCCTATTGGCAAGAAGTCAATTGGCACAAAGCGGGTGTACAATTTAAAAAGAAAGTCTGAAGTTACCATTGTGATAGGTACAAGGCTAGGCTTGTGGCCAAATGGTATGCCTAGAAAAAGGGCATTGATTACTTTTTTCCTACTTCTCATATGGCCATAGTTGTTGCATTGGCTGCTCATCATGGATGGAAAGTGCATCAGTTAGACATAAAATCAACTTTTCTTAATGGGGATTTATAGGAAGAAGTTTATATAAATCAGCCCATTGCTTTTGCGATTCATGGTCATGAAAGTAAAGTATGCAAGCTTCAAAAAGCACTTCATGGTCTCAAACAAGCTCCCCCAGCTTGGTATGAGAAGATATATACTTATCTGACCAACCATGGCTTTCGTAATAGTCCAACAGAAAACACCCTCTAAGTGAAAAAGGATCATGCCACTTTGATTATGCTCATTCTTTATGTGGATGAAGTCTTGTCTCATCCATCTTACAATTGGAAAGTGTTTCTCAATCCAACACACTGATTCTAAGAAGTTCATTCTTGTATCTTTGATTATTTGTGAGTTTATGCCCAAGGGGCATGTTTTCGCCCGTACAATGCCTTCCAGAGTCTACATACTTTGTTTTCTAAATCGGGTATCTCAAACCAAGGTAGTTGTGCCACATAAACCTCCTCCTTTAGTAGGTGGCCATTCAAAATTGGGTATGTCAAACCCAGGTGGTTGTGCCACATAAATCTCCTGCTTGAGATGGCCATTCAAAAACGCTAAGTTCACATTCATTTATAATATCGGCCACTTTCCATGAGAGCGGCCAAGGAAGTACTCTAAAAATAGTGGTCAAGCTAGCTGTCAAGGTGAATGTCTCATAAAAGCCGAACCCTTTGACCATAATATCTTTTTAAAATAGATACATAAAGCTCATGTTTAAAGGATAAGAATAATGCATACTTGTAAACTAACTACTAAAGGATAGAACATTGATATACAAAATAATGCTTATAAATGCATAGACATTATGAAAATGAAAATGAGTTGTTTAAGGATAGGATAACACTCAATCTTCATGTCTCCTATGCAACGTTAAAAAAACCATACAATGTGTTTTTATTAAATAAAATTTAAAAATCCCAATTGTAATTTTGTATCATCTTTATCTTCAAGGGATAAAGATCGTAAGTTCTATTTTGTGCTAAATCCCAATTACTTTGACAATACTCCAATTACTTTAGAGTATTCTCTTTATTTTAACTAGTCGGAACATTACCCTTAGTCTATTAAATTTCATTCCTACATGACTTGCAAGATGTTTTTATTGATGGTGGCCCAATGTATTCATGTATTTATGTATAATTACATAGTTATGTATATTATGAGTCCTAAAGAAGTAGCTCAAAACTTTGTGGTACCACCTCATGGCCATCTACCATGCCTGAGCACATCCTGCGAAAACAATTTCGCACATACTCAACTACACACTGAACAATCTTACCAATTTGGTTTAGCACCAAATTGACAAGGTTGGGGATTTATCTAGAATAACAAGCACCTAAGGTTTGTGACTTTCCATAAAATTTGAGCTCGTTGGAAGTCAACACCTATATCGGCGGTTAAATGAATCTATCACTTTCTTCCGATAAATTTATCACCCCCATTTGACACAAGGTCAAATGGGCATGAAGGGTCCACCCCTAAGCGCTCCGTCTCTTAGCACATAACCCAAGAGATTTGTCTAATCACTCCGTATCAGCGCTCACTCTTCTTCTCGTAGAAATCTCGATCATCACTCTGGATTAGCACCCCTTTCTACAAGGAAGGTGATGATTGTTGCTGGAAAGTGTGCTCGCATACAACAATACCATGCCAAAGTATTAAAAATGATTAAGGTAACTGCGAGGCATTCCGTACTAGCATCAAGATCAAGATTTGTGTAGTCACTCAGGATTAACGCCAAATCTAGTGTGGTTTGTCTCTAATCTTTCGGATTAGGAGTTTACTTCTAAACCATCATGTTCAGTCCTAAACCCTCTTAACATGTTAGGATAGTCCGCTAAGCTCTCTGGCTTAGAATTCTTTCTAACAAACACAATCATGGTTTATAAAACTATGTTGGATCTAATGACAATAAATAACCATGCTCATCTAGAGTTAAGTACTTCTCACTTTAACCAGGTAGTAACCCCATCACCTACTGGTAATGATCCACTCATTTCCCAGTGCCTTGCAACTGGTAGGTTCTACAAGGACATGAATTTTGCAACAGTAAATAGCCCAAGAAAACTAAGAATTTACTTCTTTAAGTTATGAAAGTCATTCCATACTTCCATAATTTGTACGGTAGCAACCAAACATGTGCTCAAAATGAACACCAGTGTTGAATATAGGTGAGATTACACTCCTTGAATGTTGTAGGGCACCCCCCACATATCACAACCATCCAACTATACTAGTCTTCCTGCTCACCAATGGTTCTATAGAATTCTCAAACTAGAAACCACTATGTCATGGCTATGCTACACATACCTTCTCCGAAATTTGTCATTGGATTTATTCCCAACAAAAGGCTATAAGTGAGTCTCAAACTCAATCTTGTCCAAATACTTGATCACTACGGAACAAGTATACAACCAATCAAAGGGTCAACCTCTATGTATGAGCCTTGGTGTCCCATACCACCAAGACCACGATGACCTTTATGAGCATTTGATGTCCCATACCATCAAGTGAGCATGAAGCTCATTGTGACACACAAGTGGACTCTTTTCCTCTCCTTGAGAAATAACTACAAAATCTCAAGCATATGGATGACTACACATCCAAACCAAGGGTGTTTGCAACTAGATGAACCATGCACAGTCTATTCCAAAGTTCAACGTGGCTATAATTTTAAGAACTATATCAGGTTCCATAGGCCTCGGATACTCAATTTAGAGTATTTATGAGAACAATCCGACAACATCTCAATGGCATATTACATAAACTGCTGATCAAGTCAGTATATAAAGTAACAAGGGAAGGTCTAAAGACTAGCCACAAGGTACATTTTAGAGCAAGACCTCTCAGGGGGACACTCCCATTTTATCAAACGAAAGGAGCAATGACATACTCCAAAGGTGGGTACAGTAGCTCCGTACTCTATTACAAGCCGCATTGTTGGAACAATTAGACCATTAACATCACGAACATCCAGGTTTTGGTAAACTCTGAATTGAAAGATCACTACCAACCTCACTCTTAGATTACTACAAATCTTAGAATAATTGATCTCTAGGACCATGCACAAGTGCTTGCTAAATGTACAATGCCACTATTGTTAATGTACCCAAAGATGCTTTCACATCAATATCTAACAAGAATAGTCAGTTTGTTTTGGTCTATGGTGAAGCTTGTAAACAAATGCAAAGCAACCTTACTTAGGTCCAAGCAGGCACACCCCTCGGCCATAATTTAGACTCATACAAGCACATTTCCTTGGCCATAATATTTGCAAAAGGTGTTTGCAAAAAAATGAAAACTAATAGAATAAAGAGACTAAAAGCACACTTAGACATCCATCCTTCAATTTCTGGAATCTACGTCCGCATACACAAAATTGTAATATGCCATGAGAACTTTTTAGAGTAGTCATGTCATCCACTGAAGAACAACAAAAATTCTAAAATGCAACCTTGTCCCCAAGGATGTCTCCTTTCTTTTCTTCCTATTTTTGAAAGCAGAAATACAAGATAAAGAGCAATAACCAGAAATTGATGCAGAGAATGAGGAAGAAAACTTAAATGTCACCACAGTCTCAAAGCTAGAGAAAAGTGAGATTTTAGAAGAGGAAGAAATTGATGTTCAAGCTGAGGAGAGAGAAAGTGCCAATCTTGATGTTGCAGAATTTAGGGCTTTCACTATTACTGAAGAGCCCTCAGAGGAAGCAAGCATATCTGAATCCTCTGTTACTCTTCCAAACCTTCCTTTCTTCTATATCAATGAGAAAGATTTTATTCCTCTGTCCTATCTTCAATGTCTCTTCAATATCAGAGAAGACTACTGTATTGCAGCAATTTCAGAAGCTTGTGAAGTGACCAAAGACTTTATTGATACAGAAGTAGAGTCAAAGGAAGAGTTTTTGGCACTTGATTTGCAAACATCTGACCACTCATTTATCCCTGCTATACTGATGCACTTGCCTTGTGCCTTAAAAAAGTGGATGAGGGGAAACCTTCCCTTAGAGATGAGGATTTTGAGAACAAGCTTATTGAGTTAGGTATTGAGTCTTTTGGCAGAGATTTCAAGCTTCAGGCAGATTCTGATAAAGTGGAAAGGGTTGGCTCATGCAACTTGATGAAAGACAAAGTAGTAATTGAGGATGAGTTGCAGAAGGTAGCTTCCATTTAATCTTTTGTAAAATGTTATTGTGATTGTAATTTTTTTAAATTGAGGTTTTTGTCTTGCAGATTGAATTGCTTGATAAGGATGATTTTCTTGGAAGAGCTAGAGGCAGCAGAGTGAAATCTACAGACACTAGGTCAAGAAGGCCTTCATCTGCTCTCATGCACTACTTACCTACATTGGATAAGGCTGTGTTCTGTGCATTCCACATGAACTTCTCTGAAGATGCTGAGTTGCCAATATTTTCCTTGAAGGTGTTGTCAAGGTTCATGGGATACACTCCCCTTCAAATAAATGCTAACAAGGTTTTGCTTCTAGAGAGAGCTGCTGCTCTAAGAATCTTTGGATATGCTGCAGGTTTCAATGCCTCAAGAGCAGGATACTTTCTTTGCTACTCTAGCTATGCAGCTGCAGCTGAGGTGTCAGATATCAATCTTCTTGGAGGTTATAGAAGGAGAAAATTTTTGAGATACAGAGGTGACATGCCAAATAGTCCCAAGAGAATCAAAAACTAATGTACACAATATTTTGCAAGGACTGATTATATTTCAGCAAATATTTTGTAAGGGATACAAATGTGTTAGTAAATCATTAGTCTCTGGTCTTGAGGTGTTTGTGTAGTTTCAGATTGCTGGGTCTTTGATCTCATCCTTTGTAATTGCCTCCTGTAGAACCAATTGAATAATTCTTTAAGTGCATTGCTTCTTCTTTGACCACCTCCTCTTCTGGTACATCTAAAAAAGGAAGTTTTTGCTTGATAGTGAGACTTTTCCATTCCTTGTGTATTCCATGTTGCAAGGGGTCCTTCTGTAGCAAAATATGGTCCATGCAAGTAAAGAATATGCTACAAAGATAATTTTTTGTTAGTAAATTTAAGAAATTACACTTTAATTTTAACTGTTTTGATAAGTTTGAACACTCACCAAGTAATAAGTTGTCTTTTTCTCCCCAAGCATCTATGATAGCTTTGATCAAAAGCTTTATTGCTTTTTTGAAATCATCTGCATAAGTATTTGAACCAACTTGTTGTCTAAGGACTTTGAAAAAATTGTCGAGTTTTTTCCAAACTTCCATACGTTTGTTGGATACATCTGGTCTACTTTTGACATTTGTGGTGATGACACATAGCTGTTTCCAGCAGTTCCACATTGCATTGACTTGTTTGGTGTCATGGTTGCTCAAAAATCTTCTCGCTTTTGCTCCTCCCATTGAAACATCTTGCAGAACATCACCTGTACCTCCAGAAAGAACAGGATCTTTTTTAAGATGCACTTCCCCACCATGGAAACCCATTTGAGAGAGCAAGGCTTCGCATTTTTCTATGCACTCATCTGCAAGTTTAGTCGGCTTAATAGAATATGCATAGTCCAGATGAAGTCTGAGCAATTTGTCCACCAATATTCTTATCTCTGCATGCAATGTACATATATGCACATTTTTTAAATGTATTGGTAGAATTGGATCCCATATTTTAATAGAAGTTGGATAATCGACAACATTCACATTATTTCTGGATGGTGGTTTTCCAATCTCATTTTCTGCAGCCATTCTCTTGTCCCTGTGCTTGCCATGCAATAAAGACATGGATATTTGGTATTTGCTCCTCCACATACACCAAACATACACTTCAACGCCTTGAGGTCGGCACTCAAATGCCATTCCACAATGAAATCACCTATGTCGTCTACATGAAGGTGTTCACCTGTATTTTGGCTCTGAATAACTGAAGGAATGTCTGTTTGTGAGAAGAGCCACTTTAATGTTTCATGACTCTCTACTGGTACATGAGCTGATCCAATCCACCATAGCTCCATTTCTGATTGAGTTTTGTGGTATGGAGAATCAAGCTTACCTTGACTATAGTCCAATGCTTTATTCATTAGGGATATAGATATTCTTTCCATTTTTTGACATTTTTGGATTTGAGCTTCATCTAATTTTAAAACAAATACAAGTTTTCCTTCACAATCTATTTCTCTTATGTTGTAATATCTCACCATAAAAGATTGGACTTTTCTAATGTTCATCCAAATATTATTATAAACGTTGTATTCAAAAGACGATTTTTTTTTGTCTCTCATATGGCATTGTTCCCTCAATATGGAAATACTCTCCGAAATGTTTAAAAATTTCCTCATTTAACAGAGTTCTATATTTTCCAACATTGTGAGGTCTAGGCAACCCAAAAGCTTTGATTTTGTAATACTTAAGGACCCTGAACCAGGTTTTAGAGATGGCTCTGTATCCCTTTCTACTCACTCCCACTGTGTCACAAACTTCTTGCATTTGGGAAGGCTGGACTAATAAGTCCATATCTTTTAATAGATGTTGAAAGACTAGTTTTTTTTTAGTTTGATTTTCAGGAAGTTCCAAAAGTTTCAAGATATCCGACCTATTCATAAGCTCATTCAAAAATCTTACCCTTTCTTGAGCATTAGACATGTCAAATCCTAGAAGGTTAGTAACATGATCTCTTACAAGTTTTAACCTTTTTTTTCTTTGTCTAGATCTCTCTGTTAAGTTAACTACATCCCGCATTCGTTTTACTCGTGCTCTTAACCCTATTGGAGTTTCTTTCAAGGTTTTCAATTGATCATTCAGGGAAAGCCAAACCACTTTTCTCCCCTCTCTACACTCACAACAGGCGATTAGCACAACACTATCCGCGGGTGCGTAAGTGCCTGTAGCCTACCATAGCACAAGAGGGCAATGAGCTCTAGGTAACCACCCAACCATATAGGAATGTGGATAAGTGTCCACATTGACGGCTTATATAGTGGCCTGCCTGCCCACACTAGCCCGTCCCCGTCCACGGTCCTCTGACCCGGGTGCCTCACCTTGAACTGCGACGTGTGGTCTCCATGTCCGGTCGAGCTCCATCGCTTCACGGGAAACTCATGCATGCCTATAGGCTATGTGACATGAGTACATGTATTTATGTAAAATTACATGTTATATATATTAATATGGGGCTTGAAAACTAATTTTATGTAGTAAAAGCTTGTGTGTGTCTCTGTGTCTCTGTGTCTCTGTGAGAGAGAGAGAATCACGCTTAAGTTCATAATGGTTATAATATGATAATAGGTAGTAAACAAAATCTACTAGTTAATATGATAATAGTAGCTGGTAAATGAATTCTACTTTTAAAAATATTATTTGGTTCATTGTCTGTTATTTTTCTCAATATCATACTAGTATGGGATAATTTAAATGGCAACTTTATACTATTATGGAATAATTTAGATTGCACATTAGGGGAAATTCGAGCTCCAAATGGGCCCTTAAGAGCTTTCTCTCTCCTCCTGAAATCCTACAAAAGTACAAAAATAATATTATTACATTGGGTTTCTCTCTCTTTTTTTCAAATCTAAATTCGCTTTTGTTCATATTTTTTAAAGAGATTCAATACTTATTTTATTCAAATGTTCTTAAATTCCACGTAACTTCAACCACACTGCAAGTGGAAATTCATAAATGTGAAAAGCTAGTACTCTCTAGAAGACAAGTACGAGGATATTTCTGACATATGTAGTTCTGACATATGTAGTAACTATGCAACTATATTTCTGACATATGTAGTAACTATGCAACTATATTTATGACAAGTACGAGGATATTTCTGACATATGTAGTAACTATGCAACTATATAACTACAACATGGAATTAGAAGATGTTGATTGGAAATAGTGGCATTTTTTAAAAGAACTCGAATATATCTTCGGAAGCGAACTTAGTATTATGAAAAGTTCTTTTTTTCAACACAGTTAAACATGCTTAAGTTCTATTCTAGTGCATTTTCATGAAGTTATGGTGGTTGTCATTGGGTGAGTTTTCCTAATTCAATAGCCACTCTTCTCCATTTGAATTTCCTTCCATTCAAATCTTCAATCTCTCAAGGAAGCCTCTAAGCTTTCACCTCAATCTCCTCTTTCCTCACATACTATTTATGCATGGACAACAATAAAGAAAGATTTGGCTTTTGGTGCCTTCAAGTGGAACCAAAAAGTCATATTTGCCTTTATTGATTTTTTTATACTTGATTATTTTGCTACAAGAAGTGTTATTGCATTAAGAAAGGCATCATCCAAGATGATCTTACACTTGACGATAGTGCATCGAATCACCCAGGATCTTCCTATCAAAAAAGTCTAGGTTCAAGTCATTCCGCAAGCACACACCTGAGTGTCTTAATAAGGAACCTAACCACTCTTGAAACTAGTAGCGAAGAATCCATGGAAGAAGGGCCGAGGTACTCTAGGTTTGGGGAAGAAAAGAATCCACCCTCCCCAACCAGGTCCAGTGGTATCATTGATATCGCCCAAGGATTTTTTGGTCTCCAAACCAGTCATGATGAAGAAGCGTAATCTACAGGCATGGGTGCGTCAACCAATGCTGGACTCGGTCCATGACAAGAAGTGCCCATCCAAACGTCAAATTCTAGGTTGTCGAACACCGGCACCCCCCGAATGAGATGGGACATGGAAAGTGCGGCCAGGATAGGTCAAATATTCTTTCCCACCTCGGAGGAAGTAGAGTTAGATCTCAAAAGGAGCGAGGTGGAATGACACCTATGAGAGTTGAGCTTAAGGAAACAAGAGCTCGATACTCGAAGGGCGAGAGTTGAGCAAAAGGAAACGGGAAGTTTAAACCTACTCCAATCACGCGGTAAGGAACCAGAATTGGTTATGGGAAGAAGTGAGGAAGAAATTCCAAACTTGGAACCCATAAATAAGGAGTCCAGAGCTGAGGAAGGGTTTACAGCCATAGAAGAAGAGGATAATCTAGCAAGAGTGGCGGGCAAAGTGGAGGACCGAAGTGGAGGACCGTCTGTACACCAAAAAGGATATTGAGCAGATGATCAATCATCCTACGTTCCTACAAGACATGGAACTTCTGATTCTGCAAAGGCGTACGGAGGAGACTAATGATGAGCCACTCCAAGGTACAGCAGGGTGGCAGGACCATCCCATGGACCAGAGATACCTAGAAGAGCTAATACAGGAAGGGGACGAGGTATAGGAAGGGGGAGAGCAATTCCTCAAAGGCCAAGGATGGATCCAACCATTGACCTTAATGCAGCCACAAGAACAAACCTACTAAATATCGCGGTGGAGATGGGCCGAGGAATGGTCACAGAACTAGGCACTGCTCTAGAATCCCGACCCTCCCAGATAAAGCCACATATCATTTCCAAACTTTTCCAAAACTTCTCTAGGTATGGAGATCCTATCCAACATGTAGAGATTTTTGAACCCACATGTGAAACCTGCGGGCCTCTCAGTGATGTGACAATGATTCATGCCTTCTCGCTGACCTTGGAAGAGAAAGCGCATCAGTGGTTCCGAACCCTCAAGCCCAAGGATAAGGTTAACTTCTTCTCTTCCATCTCTTCAATATCCATCAAGCCCGAAACCCTAATCTACATAGCATCTTTGCATTTTCTTTCTCTATCTCATTCGCCCAACTCTAATCTCACTACTATAGCTTCACAATTGATATGGCTGCACCACGAAGAAGACCAAAAGATGAGATTGAGGAGGTCTCACTATACAACAAGAGGAGGTCTCACTATACAACAAGAGGGACGATGATGGTTATTGGGTGAGAGAGGCATTCACAATGGTGCTTGGGTTTTCCTACAGCCTACTGTTATTGGTCCGCACCGAGTTCGATGAGACAAGATGTGATGGAGCTTCATTGGAAGGGTCATTTAAAAGGTCATTTAGAGGGATTCAAAAAACTGAGCAATGGAGGCCTGGTGGCCATTGTACAACATGTGTACACGGCATGAGACTTACATCTTCGTGAACAAACTCGATTCCCATGCAACTGTAACTATCATAGGGAAGGAAGGAGGCATGTGATATTACGATAGCTACATCTTTCATGTTTAATGATCTTATTTTTGGGTTGTAGATATTTTTCCTTCCAACTTGACAAAGGAGCAACCATTATAAAGCCTTACTGGAACATTTCAAGCACTCCATGCAGACATTAGTGAGGCACTATTTTCTTGTAAAACCAGTGCAGACCTTCTTAAGGAAAAGATCTTCTTTTACCGGCACTCCTATGTGGTGCCAATGCATGACGGTGGGTTTGGTAAGCTAGAGACCATCACATCTTCTCTCCTCTCTTTTGTTGAATGGCCAACTCCTGATGCTTGGACAGTTATGGTCATGAAATCAAAGACTATTTGTGATATACAAGGATCTTTAAAGTTTGCAAAGCCATCTCGATCTGTGGGTCTCAGTTGGGTATGCCCAATTCATCTTTTTGCTAAAATGTTCAATTAATTTACTTTCTCACAAACACTTACCATGTTTGTGTGTAATAAAGTGCTAGGTGATGACATGGTTGCCTTGCTTGGAGAGCAATGGAACATTATAGAGGGGCACCATAAGGATGATACATTCAAGTACAAAATAGTAGAGTCCAGTGTTACATTTCGGTATCTTAAAGCTCGTGCTACCTTATACATTCACTTTTATTACGAACGGTGGATGAAGAAAAATAGTAGTTGGGTCCCATTGCAAGCGGATGAACAAGTTGTTTTGCCTCTTGACATATGCGTTAGGTTGCCCAATGGTGGTGTGGTGGAAATTGTAAGTGAAAGCAGGCATTGAAGCCTCCTAAATATTAGGGAGCACCTCAATATCGTGGGAATTGAGGATATAAGTGGGGCACAATTCAAGGTGAAGAATAGAAAGATTCGAATATGCAAATGGAGTCAAAGACCTTGGTAGATGCTGATTGGGAATATGATTGTATAAGCATGACTTAATGAGAAAGCTTTGGAGTTTTTTTATAAGTCTGTTTAGAATTATAATATTTGCCTTCGACTCTTGGTTCCTTATACCAATTTTGTAAATTTACGTATGTAATTCATCAATGAAAAGTTTTGTCTTGTGATTCATTAGGAAGTGAATGGGGTCTTCTTGGGCCCTTTAATTTGCCCAAGCCTAATCAAGGTGATTAAGGAATAGCCAAATGGGGGGTTGCCATGTGGACTGAAATGTTGGGTTTTTAAGAGAGGTGTAAGAGTGGTCAAAGGGTGCACTTTTTCTCCCAAAAAGGGGAGGGGCAATTTTACAATTTTCGGACCTCTATAACTTCTACATACAAGCTCTGATCTGAGCGGAGATTACAGATCCGTGATCTACGCATCAAGAGCTTTCCATAGATATGTTACATGATATGGTTTTATCCCGCTAGATTTTAAATTCCATTTTTCCCCCAAAATTCAAATTCGAATAAAGTAGCCGTTTTGAAGCTTCTAATTAGAAAACGTTTCTTCTTAAGAGAAAAGGTTTGACTCCCTTAAACTGCCAAATAAAAGGGCCCAAGAAGCCTTCCATTGAGGTCCTAATGGTTGTGCCTTTGTAATTTTTTATGTTGTTCTTTTAGAATTACAATATTTAGAGCTCTTTTTATGATGCCCTTTAAGAGTTCTAATATTTTCCTTTTAGAGGTGTACTCGAGTCACAAGATGACAATTATGGCACAATATCTCAAAACCATTACAAACTCATGTTTCTACCTTGAAAAATTTAAGTACAAATGTGTTTCGAGTTAAAAGCATCATAAAATGAGAAGAGAATTTCTCAATCTTTACAAAAAAGATTATAAAATTAGAAGAAAATTTATAAATATTTACAATGATAAATAGGGAGGAGAATGAAGCTTTCTATTTTGTCTCCATCTCCTCTGGTTTTGTCTCCATGTCCTCTGGTTTTGTCTCCATGTCCCCCTTTGTCTCCTTTGGTTTTGTGGCCTCCTTTGTCTCCATGTCCATTTCCTTTAACTGTTTCTGGTTATTCTTACTAGCAAACTTGAGTTCCCTCTTAGCTTTCTTGCCAACACCCTTCTTGGTACCCACTTGAGGACCACTTTTCTTTGAGGTACTTCCTGATTTAGTACCCTTGGTTTCTTTATATGTGCGCCTTGTTGAGGAGCACCCTTGGTTTCTTTATGTGTGCCTTGTTGAGGAGCATCCTTGGTTTCTTTATGTAGAGTTCCTTGCTTCTTAAACATAAAATGCTTTAGTGGTGAATGTACAGGCATATTCGTCTTCTTCTTAGATGGAGAGGCTTGCCTTAGGGGTGGTACAGAATCTGGATCATTAGGAGTAATTGAATTATTCAAAATAATATTGATTGCTCTTGCACAAACACTCCACATACAAAACTCGTGAGATCCAAGAGTCTATCAAATTAAGAAAATTTCTCAGATTTAAGAACCTAGAACTATAGAAAATAAGTTGAAAGATTAAGTAAAGATTTACTGCAAAAATAGTGGGTTTTTAACTTAACCTACACTGCTATCAATCTCGGTATATTTAGACAAAAGATATTTTCACACATTGGCAATAACATGCCATCCACATGAGGTAGAATCTTTTTGTAAAGCCACTGGCTGATTCAGAAACTTATACTCTGCCTCCAAATTTGGATATTCGTCTTTAATAGCTGCAATAGCTCTCTTACATGCCCTATTAAAAATTAAATTTGAATATAAGGAAAAATAAAGTATGAAGCTTAGAAGGAAGATCAATATTCAAGTTATTAAGGAGAACTACTTATAATTTAATCTGCCCATGCATGCCAGTTAGGCTATTCATGAAAATAACACTTCTTCTCAGAAGATTAATAACACAAGCACTCTAGTGTCCACTAGAAAAAAGTAAAAAAAATATTTAAGAAAGCAAATATCATATGTCAAATATTTAAACACATAGGAATCATCAGTTAGAGACGAACCTCTCTACATATGGCAAAACAACAAAACAAATGTTCTTATTTTTCATTGGCTTGAAATAGGATGCCAGATCATAAGTCTTCTTCTTCATATCAATCAATTTGCAGGTGACACTAAGGGATCACAAATGAATATTTCGTTGACTTGATTTGGAGACATGCGGTCTATAAGAAGCTTCTTGAAGACATGCCACTACACTGCTCTGCCATCTATAATGTCCTTGCCCTTTGATACTATCACTTACTATTCTTACAATTCTCAGGAATGGTGTCCTAGGGATGAGAAGATGTGTAAACTCTTGTGCTTGCCTTATCTCAGCAAACAATTTCTTTTGTCTCTGAAGGAAAGTTCTTGCCTTAGATATATTGGTTCTACCCTTTACTGGTTTCTTCTCTAATGGTCGCTTAGAAGTTGTTGCCTCAGCTTTGGTTTCAGGACTGGCTCTGAATCTTGTTGTTTAGGAAGGGAGGGATCTGGGTAAACCATCCTCACAGTTTTCTTTGTACAAGTCATACTTCCAAGAATCAGTCCAGGGAGCGATGAAGCAAATCCAACCCTTCGAGAAGAGTTGGATTCGCGCCATGGAAGGAATCCGGCGACAAGGTAGGGGACGAGCCGGAGCGCTGTCGGAGCGATAAGGCAAATTTAAGCCTCATGGGAAGACTACACTCACGCCGTGGAAGGAATCGGGCGAGAAGGCGGGCGACGAGCCGTCGCTATCCACGGAGCGATAAGCTGGATGACGGAAGTGTGCACTCGCGCTGTTGATGGAATCGGGCGATGTAAGCCCTACACATGGCTCTCCGATGACGATGTCAATCCTACACGTGGCACAACGGTACACTTCGGTGATGTCATCCCTTCACTTCCGTCGTACATGTATGACGTCAGCTCTAATAATATCTATATATAGTTATGCCTTGTTTAAATTTTAATTTTTTTATTTCGGTCCCCCTTCCTTGCACCGTAGGTTGGTTTCGGTCCTCCTTCACTCATGCCTTCGCAAGCTCTATGTTAGGGGAAGAGTGGGAGGCATATAGTAAATTGGTTAGTACAGAAATTATAAATGAGGGATCATCACAATATGTTCACATGAATTTTCAAGTGAAAGAGGGAAGTTGTATCAAGAAACTAGGCATCGAGAAGAAAAGAGGGAGGGAGGCTAATTTCTTAGAGCTTCGCTACATTTGGGCTTAGTTCTTGCTTCTTAAACCATTATCCGTCTCTATGATAGCATTAATCTTTAGCCTAATTATCACCAATTCTCCATATCTTGCTTAATTATTGACTAATTAGAGAGATTAGGGAGAGGATTCACAAAGGACATTTTTGACATTGCAAGGGCATTGGCAACATCATTCCCCTCAACCGTGCACCAAATCAAGTGTTTTTTAAGGTTTTTTTAAATTATGCTTTGAAATGGCCATAATTAGTGATTATTAAGAGTTTCAACACACAATTAAGAAAATTTTGATTATCAAAGTTGTGTTATATCATTATGTGTTAATTTCATGAGTCATATCACTAATCAAACATATTTAATGCCTTAATTAATCCACTTAATTAAAATTTAATTAATGGAAGTTAATGAAGGAACCCTAATTTTAATGATCATTTTTTTAATGTGGTTCAAAATGGAGAAACAACATATTGAATAAATGCTATGCTAAATTTTTTAAAGTTATTGGGTGTTATTTTCTATCTATTAATCAATTTTTAAAATCAAAGTAGAATCAGTAAATTAATTATTATGGGAGAGGTAATTAAAGAATTTATCTTAATGATGATTATCATAGGAGTCTTTAGTCATGTTCTACTCATGTAAAACTTTTGAGTATATTTTGATTTGTTTTACTATGAGTGATTATGAAACTATTGGGTATTTTATGAGCTGAGAATTGAATAAATATTTTTTAATAAATAGAAAATTATTTTTCTTTATTTAAAAAATTTAAGGATAGTTTTTAGGGACGTTATGGAATGTCAAAGGAGTGATAAATCATCAAAAACTTAATATCCTAAAATATATCATGAATATAGAGAAATTTTAAAAAAACAATTATGTTTATTTTCTATTTTCTATCTCTGTGTTAAAGGGGTTATAGATAATGAATATTTTTTATAGTTATAATGTAAAATAGGTATAATTGTCTATTTACTGAAGGGTTAATAACTAGAGTTAGGTAATTAATTTCTATATGATTTCTGAAAGTAATATACTATTTTAATGTGTTCTTTTGCAGGTAAAGTTTTCTATTGTTTACATTTTATTTGTAGGTACATGCTTAGTAAAGTGGAGCTGATTTATTGCATAAAAAGAAACATTAATGCATGGAAAATGGTTCTGAGCATTGGTTAAGAGAGTTAAACATGATTAGTTCTTTTTAGGATATAGTTTATTAGGAGTGGTTATCCGCAAAGTAGATGGCTATAGTTGAGGGGGAGCCCTGGATTTTTCTGTTGTCCTCCTTCTCTTTACATTAAAGAGGAGTTGCCTTTGGCTTTAACAGTAGGGAGCATGTGGAAAGTCCTCAAAAGCTACGATCCAAACAGGGCACTGTCCACCCTGCTACCCTGCTAGTATAAACATTATCCCAAAAAGAATTAAAAATGTAAGTATCTATTCAATAAACTTGGAGGTGATATATGGACTTCATTAGAATATAAATAAGTGAGCTTAACTGTGAATAAATAGCATATAAATTATCTTTTTAGTAGCATAATAGCCTAGTAATCCGTGTTTACAGAGTAGTCTAGTGGGTTAGTAGGTATAAATTTTTTGGGCATACTGGTACAGTTGACGTACAAAGCTGGATGCACCATTATGCTAACAGTGAAGAGTACCCATAGTAACTATACTCAAATTTCACAAAACATGCATTTTTATTACTTAAATAAATTTACATAGCATCTTTTATGTAGGATTACAATATATGCTCACACAATTGGAGCTGACAAAAAAGTACTTAAAGCTTCTGATGTTGTACATAATGTCTTGCATGCAAGGCTGAGCCTAATTGGTGGGCTTGGGGTTTGGCATTGTCCCTGCAAAAAAAACATTCATAACACAAAAAATGGAAAATGACAAGTGATGCAAAAGTTTAGCATCAGGACAACAGTAGTACTGGGAGCCTAGAGAGCTCAACCGTCCGGACAAGGCACGGGTGGGGTTTAGGGGAGCCAATATGATCAGTATAACGGGGTGGCCGGGCACTATTAAAAAGTGGCTGGGCACATGTAAAGGGGATATAGCTATTAAAAGAGATGAGTCCAAAGATAGAAGGGCTGTGTGAATAAGCAAAATGAGCCGAAAACTTTAGAAGAAGTAATTAAGTTTGTTCAGATTTTTGACGACACTATCGAAAAGAAAAGGCGTGCGCAGAATGCACAATGGACACCTAGTGTGTCCGAGGGTTCCAAGCATCAAGATCAAAATAAGAAGAAGGGACCTAACCAAAAGAATGACCAATCTAAAAGTTCTAAGGGACCATAGAGATTTTTGAAACATGAGGATTTTGAAAGAGCTAAAAAAGAAAATTTATGTTTTCACTGCATGGGAAAGAGTCATAGTATACTACAATTTCCTAAACTTAAAGAAAATGAGAAGAATCAAGGTGATCAAAGTAAAGAAAAGCAAGTGCACACTATTCAAGTGCTCCCTCTAGAGACTTCTCGTAAGTTTAAAGAAGTTCAAGTTTAACATGCTGATTCTACTCATGTGTGTTATGTCACGTCATCGCTGTGGATGCCAACATTTGGACCACATGAGTTGGTTCGAATGTATGGTCACGTTAAGGGTCACAAGGTATGAGTTATGATTGATGATAGTGCCACGCACAATTTCTTGAATACTTTAGTCAAGAAATTAAAGTTGCCAGAAAGTTCAAGTGACCATAAGTATGTGGTTTCTTTGATTAACGGTTATGATAAAGATGTATGGGATATAGTAGTTCGTGATGTCCCATTATTCATTCAAGATCATGAGATGCATTTGGATTTTCAAGTTATGCATATCACTCGAGCAGATGTTATTCTAGGTCGTGAGTGGTTATATAACATTGTTCCATCTTTGTCTAGAGGCTATTTGCATAATTCTTTTGAGTTTGAAGTAGATGGTAAGAAAGTGGTTATATAACATTGTTCCATCTTTGTCTAGAAGCTATTTGCATAATTCTTTTGAGTTTGAAGTAGATGGTAAGAAAGTGTGTTTGCAAGGTGAACATGATGTACCCTCCTCACCTCTTATATGCTCTATGGAACTCAATCGCCTTGTAAAAGCTAATGAAGTAGAAAACATCTTCTTGTGCTACATGCTTCTTGATGGTGTCATTTCTTTTTCCGCATGTGAAAACATAAGTGGTCTAGTGTTTACATGACTTCTTTTCAATCAAAGCATGTTAACAATAAAAAAGTTAATGATTCCTTAAAGCAATTGTCACAACAATTTAAAGATGCGTTTCCAAATGAATTACCGGAAGGATTACCTCATGTCCGCGATGTTGAGCATCCAATCGGAGTAATACTTGGCTCAAAGCCAATAAGTAAGCCTTCTTATTGGCTTAGTTTTAAGGAATCACAAGAAGGAGAACGACAACTAAAGGAATACCTTAAAAGTGGATTCATCCGACCAAGCACTTCGCCTTAGGCTTCACCAATTCTATTGGTGAAAAAAAAAGATGGGTCTATGTGACTATGTGTAGACTAACGTGGTTTGAACACAATCACGATTAAGAATAAGTACCCTTTGCCCACGAATAGATGAGTTGTTTGATCAACTTCAAGGGAAAAAGTACTTTACAAAAATCAATTTATGATCCGGATATCATCAAGTGAGAATTCGGGAAGCGGATGTCCAAAAGACTGCTTTTCGAACTAAGTTTGGTCACTATGAGTTTCTAGTCATGCCCTTCGGTTTGACTAATGCTCCGGCCACATTCATGACACTCATGGTGGATAGTGTCTTGAAAACTTATTTAGGAAAATTTGTCATGGTTTTCCTAGACGGTATCCTGATCTATAGTCGAACTAAGAAAGAATATCTCGAACACTTATGGGGCAAGTATTTGAGTCAAGAAGCATTAACTTCATGCTAAGGAGAGAAAATGAGAATTCTTCATCAAAGAAATCCAATACTTGGGCCACATAATCTTGGAAGATGGCATTTGTATGGATCTAGCGAAAGTTGAAGCCATATTGAAATGGCCACATCCCACAAACTTAGAAGAATTATAAATTTTTCTTGGTTTGTTTGGATTCTATAGAAACTATGTTCGAGATTATGCTAAGATAGATGTTCCGATGACGAATCAACTTAAAGGAAAGGGAAAGACCTTTGTTTGGGGGGATTCCTAGCAAACAAGTTTTGAAAAACTCAAGGTAGTTGTAGCTACAGCTGCCGTTCTCCAAGTTGTCGATCCGAATCAACCCTTTGTGGTAGAGATGGATGCTAGTAATGATGCAATAGGTGCAGTCCTCTTATAAGGGGGGAAACCTATCGCATTTGAAAGTAAAAAGTTGGACAGAGCTCAACAAAATTATTCAGCTTATGAAAGGGAGTTATATGCTATAATTCATGCCTTAAAGAAGTGGAGGCATTATTTATATGGTGCCAGATTTGAGATAGTCTTTGATCATGAGAGTATCAAATGGCTATCTAGTCAAAGAGAGTTGAAAGGATGTAAAGCTTGATGGGAAGAGTTGCTCCAGGAGTTCGACTTTCAACTGCGATATAGAAAAGGACGTTACAATGCGGTAGCTGATTCACTGAGTCACATGCCCATGGTTAATGAGTTGAGTTTTACTCAAATTAAGAGTGATTTTTTGGAATCACTTAAGGAGAAGTGCATTGATGATCTACATTATGCCCATGTGTGGAGTATTATAGAGAAGAGGGATCCCTTGACTATAAATAAAGATAGCCCCATTAACGAGATAGACACTTTCACTAGCGGTAAGTCTCGAGAGATGTCCCAAGGAGACATATCACTTACAAGTGATGAAAGAAGTCGTCGGAAGAATTTTTCCTCAATAATAGTTACCTACTTTACAAAGGTAGAGTATGTATACCTTCGGACTCAGACATTAGGGATCGTATTTTATATGAATGTCATGTTAGTCCAAGTGTGGGTCATCCTGGAATACAGAAGACATATGCACTAGTTAAGAGACACTTTTATTGGTCTGGCTTAAGTAAGGACATCCAAGACTATGTCTTAAAATGCCAAAAGTGCCGAGTCAATAAAGCAGAACGCCTAAAGGTAGGTGGTTTACTAAGTCCACTAGAGATCCCAAATGGCAAGTGGGAGAGTATATCAATCGACTTTATAGTTGGATTACCTAAAATGAACAGAGGCTACGATTCAGTTTGGGTGGTCGTGGATAGGTTGACAAAAATTTGTCGGTTTATTCTGACAAAAACGACAATGGCTTCGCCTCAATTCGCACGAATGTTCATTGAGCATATCTATCGACCATATGGGTTACATGCAAATATAGTTAGTGATATAGATACAAAGTTTAATAGTCATGTCCTGGAAGACATGCTACAAGCATATATAAGCAAAAAAACAAACCAATTGGGAAGAATATTCACCCATACTGGAATTCTCTTATAATAGTGCCAAACATTCAACAACGGGATTTAGTCCATTCATGTTGATGTATGGTTTTCAATCACGAGCCCCCGTGGTAAACCGCGAGCCCTCGAGAAAGAAAAGATACAAAAGGTTAAAGATTTTCTTCAAGATCTCCGGGAGATGACAAAAATCGTGAAAGATAATGTTAAGAGAGCACAGGATCGTGCTAAACATTATACAGATAAAGATTGTAGACAAATCATCTTTGAAGAAGGTGACAAAGTGTTTTTAAAGATTCCCCAACATTCTGAATCTTTGAAAACGGGGAGAAGTTCAAAGCTATCTCCAAGGTATTGTGGTCCATTTACAATACTTAAAAAAGTAGGTAGTGTTGCTTATAAGTTAGCTTTACTAGAAAGCTCTAAAGTTCATCAAGTTTTTCACGTCAGTAGACTAAAAAGAAATTGGGTGATGACAATAATCTCGTAAGTCAAGAGATCCTAGTAGAACTTATTGAACCCCTATCCTTACCACACGAACCAGAAAAAGGCTTGGATTTCTAAGTGAAAAGGACTCGACACTCTCTACGACATGAGTGTTTAGTCAAGTGGAAGGATCGACCACAAGAAGGTTCTACTGGGAAAAGGTAAGCACACTCAGACAGAGGTTCTCGAATTTCATTTTCGAGGACAAAAACTCCTCTTAAGGGGGGAAGTAATGTCATGAAAATGGTAGTACTGGGAGCCTAGAGAGCTCAACAATCCGGACAAGGCACAGACGGGGTTTAGGGGAGAAAATATGACCAGTAACGGATTCAAGGGTGGTCGGGCACTAGTAAAAGTGGTTGGGCACATGCAAAGGGGATATAGCTATTAAAAGAGATGATTCCAAAGATAGAAAAATCATGTGAAATTTTGGCTATGGTTGGGTGGAGAAGTTGTGGATCTCTCAACCTTGGGATTCTTAGCCTCCTGCAGAGCAGCAGCAGCAGAGCAGGCGATCTTATATTTAGAATGGGTGCAAAGTGTAGAGTACTTACCATATTGACCACTTTGTCCAGTTGACGTTGACGCCCTCTCGCTCAAGTTGCGGGAGAAGGGCATGCATGTCGTGCTTTAAGGCATACCTCTCCTCCATATCATTCGTTGCACATCCCATCACTCTTTGTTAAAAGCATGAAAACCAAGTTTCTCGAGGAGGGCCTACATGCCGTGCTTCAAGGCATACCTCTCCTCAGTATCAGTCATTGCACATCCCATCACTCTTTGCTGAAAGCATGAAAACCAACCATAAATACTTTCTTGCACAAGAAATGCACATTATGACAACAAAAGAGAGAAAGATTACTATTAATACTTACAAAGTACATGTGGAAAGCATCACAGCCACCACTCCCAAATGGGAGCTCCCTACGCTCTCCATCCACTTGGCTATGCCCTCCTCCTGCTACTTGTACCTATGGGGGTTTGCATTGTGCTTCTTGCACTCCTCATCCCAAGGTGTAGGTAGGGGGATAAAAGCCTTGGTAATGTCACCTCTTGGTGACATTACCAAGGCTTTTATCCCCCTACCTACACCTTGTGTGTAATGTCACTACACCAGTGCTTCATGACATCCACCATGTGATCTTTGATCCACCTGGGATAGAGCACTTCATTGCCTAGGACTGGCCTAAAGTGCTTCATGACATCCACCATGTGATCTTTGATCCACCTGGGATAGTATCGAGGGAGGGATTGCAGCATGAGAGACCAAGAGAGAGCTTGAGCTTGCGAGGGTAAATCAATGGAGACCCTGCAAAACAAACACAAACAAAACATGTTAGCAAAACAGTGAAATCACACACACACACAATTAAAAGCAAGGGAAAATGGGGAAGGGCTATCTACTATAATTGGAGTCTCAAGGGAGGGCTTGCACATGATAGACCAAGGAGAGCTTGTGAGAGTAAATCAATGAAATCCCAATAAAACAAACACAAACAAAACATGTTAGCAACATTGAAATCACACGCGCACACACACCCCACACGACACACACACACACACACACACATACTAAATCAGAACCAAGGTCAAGGGGAAGGGCTATCTTTATCCCTGAGGGATGGGGGGGGGGAGATGCAGACAGGGTCGCACCTTCTCTACGAGCAAAATCTCCCAAACCTACAAAAACGCGGATAAGTGACCCAACATTAGTCTGTTAAAAATCCCCAAAGTCGAAGTAACCGTCGAAATAAGCATCAAAAAGTGTCAAAAATAATTTACATGGTTTTTTGACGTTTATTTCGACCCACGCTATCTGGCAAGAGCTATCTAGCAGTTCAACCTACAAATTTTCATTCAAATTTGAAACTTTTTGGCGACCGGACACTTTTCCATTTAAAATTAGAATGTGCCGACTAGGCCATGCATGAAATATAAAAGAAGCTCCACCTCCCTCTCAAATAAACCCACATTCGCATATTCAACATACATGGAACCCATGTGAGTGCTATGAACATCTCAAATTTCATTGATTTAGAGGAAAAAATGTTGTGCCCGTGTAGTTGTTTTGCAAGTACCAAGTTGCCCGATGTTGAAGAATTTACAACGAGCATTCCAAAAAATGGGACATATTTCCAATGGCCTCAATGTGTGCCCAAATAACAATGAACCGATCGATCACATGGATATTCAGCCTGAGCGAAGCAAATGCGCAAGGGTAGAGACAAGCTCATTGGGATTGGAACCCGAGCAAGCTTTGGTGGACTCGAAGCAATTTTTAGAGCATGACATGGACGACATGATAGATGCCTTGCACAATACAGACCGCAGAGCAGACGATCATAATGCGGAGCATGAAACAGCACAAGAAGTAGACGACATCAGACAACATGTGGAGCATGCTTCTCGAGAGGAGCAAGAGATACATAGGCTTTCCCGTCTACCACTTTACCATGGAGCGCATGTCTCTATTTTGCACACTTACCTTTCTATATTAAACTTGCAATCAATATATGGGTGGTCTGATACGAGCAATTCAAAACTTATGGGATATGTGTCCCTTCCTCTCTCTATGTTTCACATTTCTGCAGACATTAGTATTTAACGTTTTCAACACTTGAATGTCTTCTCTTTCTCCTTTGCTATTCATTGTGTTATATCATATAAGTTATTGAAGGATCAAATTCTACTAGAAGACCCTGAGATGCCTTCAGACCGTGCATGAGCAAAATTAATTTTGCACTCCATAAGGATGGACTACAACGCACACCATGCTTGTTCGAAGAATTATATTCTCTTTTAGTTTAGCAAGAGCACGCCACTCTTCACCACAGTGTGGTTCATCGAAGCGAAGGCAAGATATCCCAAGGACAAAGGGTTCCTACTAAAGTCTTACGACACTTTCCCATCATTCCACGTATTCAAACAATGTTCAGATGCAAAGCCATTGCATCTTTAATGACTTGGCACCACCGGGACCCTAGATCCACAGATGGCGTTATGTGTGTGCCCGCCGCTGATTCCCGAGCATGGAGACATATCGAAGAGAATTGGGTAGACTTTAGGGAAGAGCCTCGTCACATTCGCCTCAAGGACTAGCAATGGATGGAATCAATCCATTTGGCTTACAAAGTTCATCATGGAGCACTTGGCCTATTTTCCTAGTCAACTACTATAACCTACCGGCCATGGTTAGCGATAAGGAACTTTATTCTTCAGATCATCCTCACCATTGCATGTAAACTTTTATTCCCATAGAAATGTCTTCTACCCTAATATTATGTGAAACATTTATATAATGAGATTTGTCTAAATATTGCATACAATAGTCTATCATCCCGTGAAACATGTGCTTTTTTTTTTGTTTTAACGCTATACATTACAATTCCAACAATAGGATTCATCTATCCCATCCAAAATATATTTTGGTGAGTTTATTGATTGTATAATTGACTTTGCATGAATTATAATAACCATTTGATAGTGTAGATGGAAAATTATACCTCCTCTTTCCAATGAGCAACTTCAAGCAAGGTATTCTTTTGTGATAAATCATGAAGATTATTTAGTAATGCTTCATCGATATCACTACCACCTATTGATATTTTCACATGGGTTGCCTCATCATTAGATAGCTTCTTTGATTTACCACAATTCTTCTTTGGTTCTATGCTTGTTACCTCAATAATTGGATTGTTTGAGTTTGTAAAATTTCTCATCCCTAATTCTCTTGCTCTTAAGATGCTCTTTACAACTATGTGCAAACATAGTTCATGAAGATTCATGTTATCCGACTGCCTAACAATCTTGGGTTTCAACCTAATATAGAATCATTAACTCTCGAATTTCACTTAAATACCCTTGACCATATTAAAGTATTACCTACTGGTCAATGCCATGCTGGCCATCCCTGCCGATTAGCCATTGCAAAGGAAATCAAAATGCCACCTCTTCTAGGATTTCAACCATCATCACATCACAAACTCCTAAATGTAAAGCTGCTCAAAGCAAAATGAATTCAACATCGCTTCTCACCAAAAAACACAAGTTGTTGCACTTCCCACAAGTTAAATAACCACAAAGGTTACACATGTGTAGACAATCGTTACATAGTGCTCAAAAAAAACATATTTTTCAACCAATCAAAATAAGGACAACCCTTACATCTATCCGGTTTTTGTATCCGAAATCTCTACAATATGCCAGTTTTATAACTAAAATATATAAAAAATTATTCTTTAAAATAAGGGCTATATAAAATCTCAGTCAATTTTTCTTAATTCTGGCCATTACAAATACACTAAAATACCTTTTTTTTAAGGCCCTTACTGTGTAGTCACCCTTTTAGACATTTTTTAAAATGGCTTGTCCAGCTCATAATTATAGAACACTAAAATTTGCCTCCCTTAAGCTCTTTGACACATTGTAAGTATAGGAGCTGTCCGGAAAAGGTGTACTTCATCAAGCCCTCCTAGGTGTTCAAAGCTGGAAGAGGTCTCACTCTGAACAACTCGATCGGTCATTAAGTCCCAAGAGGTCAAATGCTTACCTCAGACTTATCCTCACCAACATGAAGCCAACTAGAAAACCACTTGCAGAGATCTTGATTTCAAATCAGGCCCCACAAGCACAACTTGCTTCCTGATTATGCCATTCTCTTACACACATCTGCTGCAATGGGTGGGCTATGCAGAAATGGTGCATACCAAGGCTACTGGAAGGCATAACCGCCGATCGACAGTAGGGTTGCATGACTCAAAGTGTGACCAAGAGCAATCACATATGCATGTGCAAAAACACAAATAATCATAGTAGATGGTTTGTCATTTTAAACACACCCCATTTCAGCTTCTGTAATCACTTCAACAATATTGACATAATAAACCTCAGTATAATACTGAAGATAACAACCTAACACAGTAGTCCAGCTACTCCACTATCATATATTCTCCTTAATGTGTTGACAACAACCATGTAGAACCTCTCTGACTCAAGAAAAAACACACTAGCTCTCCTAAGTACATCCTGGAGATTCAAAAGGTGAAACCCTCTGTCTCTTATTAGAGCCACCTGGTGATAGCTTTCCACCTCCAGGCCCATCCATAACTAACCTTAAGGCCTCCTGCACACACTTGACTGATATATCCTGTTCCGGTTCTGCTGTCTCCTTTTTCAAAGTCACCATGAACACATTCTTTATCCTGCCTCCCAAAGTTGAGATTTCAGCCTTCAAAGGTCTGAGCCTTAAAGTATCTAGAGCATCCCTAAGATGAGTCAAGAGGTCTGGTCTATCATCACAGCATAAAGATGCTCTAATCAACATCCTTCCTTCTGCAGATGAAGAAACTTTCTCAACACATAGCTCATCATGATCTGTTGGCATGGGACCATATTCATAAATTTCTGAAACCTGACGCTTCAGTGTTTTAACCTGATCTATCACTTCCGCAAGCAGCGATGCTTTGTCGGTCTGCAGACATAGCATAAAGTAAAATGAACAAGCACGAGAGATATTCTAAATTATATGGTGGTCTACTCACAAAGTTTTACACCATCTACCCATTTGCCATAGAAGCTAACAAGCAAAGACATCCCAACAAGGTGAAGGTTTGAGTAAAGGCATGCTCACAATAGCATCACGCCACGCATATATTACCAGTGCAGGTATTAAATTTAACTGCTCTTAAGATAAGTGTAGACCTCAGCCATGGTGAAGCATGAACTATAAGCTTTGCTTGCATACATAGCACCTAACACAGCCACCAACCCATTTGCAGTGTATATGGCAAAAATCAGACCACTGAAATTTTGCAGAATTGTCTAAGCCATGGTGAAGCATGAGCTTTAAGCTTTGCTTGCTTACATAGCACCTAACACACAGCCACAACCCATTTGCAGTGTATATGACAAAAATCAGACCACTGAAATTCTGCGGAATTGTCTAAGCCAATGCTCATAAAGTCAACCATCACATACTTCAAACAAACCGGTTACATCTCTTTTTGTACGTGAGGATGGACATGGCATGCAATATCTTTGATGGTGCACTGTAAGAAACTTGGCCATACAGTCATTTTAGTTAAGAACCATACCTTTGTAGAGCCTGGAAGGAGTGTCCTTAGTGTAGCAAGATGAGCGTTGATCCTTTGGCGACGCCGCCTTTCGGCTTCACTGTGGCTCTTAGAAGCTGCCAAGGCCTTGGCCTCGAGGATCTCTTTGGGGGTCATCTTAGAAGCATTCACTAGCTCGCCCCTAGCAGTGTCAAGCACCAAAGACCCTCCATTAAGGGCAATATGCTGTGAGTAATGGCAGACTGGATCTTTGGGTCCACAGGAGCCTGAGCCATTGTGTACTTCAGAAGGCAATATTCCTTGGAGCTGCCAGATAGAATTGGAGGCCGAGTAAGGAAGGGGATTGACAAGATGTTCCGAAAGCCGTGGGAACGAGGACAGCTGCGGCAGTGCCAAATGACAGGATGGAGAAGCTATGTCAGTTTTGAGATGGTGCCCCTGTAAAAGCTCTGCTAGCATTTTGTGAAGGGCATTGGGTGATGGTGCGGCAGGTAACACTGGCCATGGAGACTTGGCAAGCCCTCCGCCGCCTCCTCCTCCACCCCCTCCCCCTCCTGCAATCCCCTTATCCATCATAAACTCCACATTCCCAGCAAACCCAAATTGCAAACCCACCCCTCCTTGCTGCCGAGTAAATTCCACCCCATTCATCATGTTTCAGAGAAGGAAAATTAGTAAGTCAACCTTAAATTTCATGAAAAACAAAGAGGTCAAGCTCCACCTCCAGGGTTGTCCACAAGCAGGAGGCAAGCATCCAAGGCAGGTGGGCATGGGTATGTGGGATAGACGCAGAGTAACAGTGGGCAATGGTAGAATACCATAAACAAGCTTAGTAAGAGTTCCTCCTGGTGTTGCTCGGAATCAGATGCAGTGTTTCTACTTGCCAAAGGACTGAGTTCCATTCCGTAGATGATCGCCACTGTTACAGTTTCCCTAAAAGGCTACGGGTCTGTGCTGCGCTCTACACCATCTCTCTCTCTCTCTCTCTCTCTCTCTCTCTCAAAGTGGTCAACGCTTATACCATGGCTGAGAATAGCCCAACAATGGGTTTCTGCCACACTTTACACCATCACTGGTGGGAGAGAGCAATGGGGGTCACACTTTACACCATCACTGGTGGAGAGAGAAATCGGGGTTATGGCACTCTACACCATGGCTGTAGAACTTGTGTATAAGGAAAGGTTTAACATCAATTCAGAGAGGCGATGCCTATGAAGTTAACTGCTGCCACAAAACTCAGATGGAGATCCATTTTCCGAAAGTGATCCCCACCAGGTTTTTCAAGCAAAACAAGAATTCTGAAGAGAGATGCACCCACCAGAGGGCCTTGTGCAAGCAAAACGACAGAACCCTGGGGATGTGAAGCTCAGAAGGTTATCTAGCAGAACCCACTTTAGAAAACAGCAAAACAGAGACTTCTACAAGCAGAATGCAGCGAAACCCACTTCAAAACTGCGAAATGCTCACCAGGAAAGCTCACTCTAGAGCTGTTTGCGAGCTCAGTCCTGCAGCAGATCTGCAAGGTGAGTGAGAGGAGAAAAAAGGCGGTACGAGAAGTGCTAAGGTTACAAAGGATCCGAATCAAGAGGAGCTTTAAATGCTAAAATTGGGGACAAAAGAGAAGAAGAAGAAGACTGTGTGGGGAAGATGATGATGAACACAGAGCAAAAAACAGTGTGAGCTTGGGGAAAGCAGAAGGGGCGGTGGCAAATGTGCCTTATGAAACAAGTTTTAAAAAAGAAAAAGCGAAGGGGAGAGCCGGAAAGAGGGAGAGTACCGGGCCAATGGTGTGCTCTGTGGAGGTGCCGAAAAGGCTGCCAAACTTTCAGTCTTGCACAATCCCGCACACTTGCTTGTTCTGAACCAATAAAAAAACCTCTTGTACTACTAAATTCTAATCTTACCTTGGATTTTCAAAATGCCAAACGGTTTCTAGAAGCACTAAAAATTTTCCATCCAGTTTTTTTCTTCACGACTAAGTAGTAAGGATGAATTCAAACAATAAAATTTAAAAAAAGTGTCAAAAAACATAAAAGAGAGTGTTGGCAGTAATAAGACTCCTCAATTCAATAGACTAGTGGCATGACTCGTCTAGGACGGGCAAGAGTATTCTTGCATGCATAAAAACACAGACTCGTCATCATGGGAAGAGGAGAAACAGGCCTTATATTTGAAGCCCATTCTGGGTCTCATAGTCCTCAACTTGACAACCTATATATATATGAATACACCATGCTTGCCATATATATCAGAGCTCCTAAAGCACTTACTTTTCTTTGAATAAGCACGAGACTTGGCATACATATACATCTAGCGACAATCTTAAAACACCTGAGCAAACCATTAAAACAATCTTCGAGCGACTGGATTATCTCTCCTTAGAAGCCTATACTCCTCGCCTCCTCCATTGGTCCAAAATATATATATAGGATAATAACATTAGCTATTGCAAGATATAATTTTAAAGAAAAAAAAAAGCTGAAAGTTAAAACCTTACAAAACTCATTCGGTGGATCAATATTTGAGATGAATGGCATTTGAATATGCTTGTAAATAGCAAATCGAAAAATTCTCTAATGTCCAAAATGCCTATGCACCGAAAATCTAACTTATTAGGCAATCTAACTTATTAGGCTTTTCATAGTCTACAAACATTACATGTACATGAAGCTGATCCGCAATCTTAGATTGTAAATTCCAAGGAGCCCAAAGCTCTCGTTTTGTAAGTGTCTGGACCATACAAACCTAGCAATGATCTAGTCTCCCAACCCGTCCTCCGACAGGAGAGTAGACCTTAAATTTGAAGACCATTTTAGCAGCCATGGATGACTTTGAAGAAAGCATCAAAATTGGCATACTTGTATGTCAAGGCACCATGCTTTGCATATATATCCATGAAGGGAGATCCTCAAGCACTTCGTTTTCTTTTAACAGAGCACAAACTTTGCATACATAGACACATCAACCCAAGGTCTCATAAGGATGAATTCAAATAATAAAATTAGAAAAAAGTGTCAAAAGCATAAAAGAGAGTGAGAGGGTGGGAAGTGCTTGGCCGAGAGATTGGCAAGAATCAACACGCTTGTTTGACATTTGAAGACTTCAAAGAACATTGCTCCATCCGATTTAGCATCCCTGCTACCACAACCGCTACCAAGAACATTTCCTTCACCACCCACTCTTTCTCATCGTCGAAATCATTAGCCCACCCAGGAACCCATGCTCTCCTTAGCAAAGCATTACTACCATCCTCAAGTTCCAAGTCCTCACAAAACTTTCATCACATAATAAAATCTAGGTGTGCATCACTCTCATACCTCATGGGTACCCTGCAAGAAAGCATTCTTTACATCTATTAGGTGTAAAGACCAACCCTTTGCTTTGCACAATAGCCATAGTAATGAAAGCTCTCACGGTTTTCATTCTCGTAACCGAGCTAAATGTCTCCTCATAGTAGTCAAGGACATAGGTCTGCGAGATGAATAGCCTAGCAACCAATCTTGCCTTATACCTGCTCCATCTAAGTTATGCTTGACCTTATACACTTACTTACATCCAATTGCCTTCTTTTCCTTAGACAAAGGCACTAACTCCCATGTTACATTTGTATCCAATGTTGCCATCTCCTCATTCATGGCATCTTCCCATTTTTTATTTCCAAGTGTTTTCTCAAAACAAGTGGGATTCAATTCCTGTATTGCTTTAACCATGTAAGCATAATGATGGGCTCTATATCCATTATATCTCAACATGTCAATAGGGTATCTAACCCGAGTCATAGACATACATACACCTGGATCACTTCCAGGTGTCCTCAAAATAGCCCTGGTTCTCCTTGTATTAGGAGTAACCATTGATGGAATTCCAAGATCCTCATCAAGGCTCTACTTAGAGCCACATCCACATATGAGTGATCTGTTGATGATAGACCATGCAAAAAAAGGTCGATTTATCTTTTCCTTCCCTTTATGTGATACATGTACACCTACATCTGTCCTCAAACTACTTGACCATGGACTAACACTGGATTCACTGTTAGAGGACTCTCCAGGTCCACTAAGCACCTATGATGAATGAATGCTGCTCTACATGTGGGGCAATAGCATTACTTCTTACATCTACATCTTATGTTGCCTTTCACTGGTGCATACCAGCTACTCATCTCATCAAAGACAACATCTCTACTTACTCGTATCTCATGAGTAGTAAGGTTATAACATCTATAACCTTTCTGTTGAAATTCGTGGTGCTTATGCTAGATCAAGATGAGTGGAGGAGAGAGACCCAAAAAATACAAGAACAAATCTTGTTTATTAAGTTACCTATGTATACAACTTGGCCTTTGCACACTCCTTTAAATAGGTGAGCTAGTGGACCATAAGTCCATTTACACACACACCCTTCTCCTACCCTTTTACATGACCTTAGTCTTTTAATACCCGGGTATTAGACATAGGTTGCCTTTATAACATTACGCGTACAAGGTTAGGAATATAGGTGTTGTTACATGCAGATTTAAAACAATTTCTCAGTGGAGTTAGAGGCTGATGCAAAGTTAGCCTCTGACTCTTTGTTAGGACATTTAGAAGAAGTGATATGCCCCATTTGTTTACACTTGTTACATATCATCTTGTTGGGATATTTGATCCAACACACCTTACTTTGCTCACTTGATGTGACAAAGCTTGTTCGATATTCAATGGAGTCAATGCATTTGAAGATTCAGCTCCTCCCTTTGGACTCTTTTCTTCATCAAGCCAAGATTGAATGACTCCTTCAAGGGTGGGATTAGGTATGTTCTTCAGGGTGGTGACTAAGGTAGGGTACACCTTCTTGAGTGCTTTTAACAAAACACTCACTGCATCATCTTCATCCATTCTCGCATTCATTGATGCAAATTGAGATTCTGAAACCAAGTAGCCTCATAAGATGCCATAATAGCACCCCTATATGTGCCTCTATACTCAACAAGGCAACTGTAAGTTGTTCTTGCTGCTCCAATTCACAACAGCACTACCAAAGAAGACATAAAGCCGCTAGTAGATCTCCTATCTATGACACTCCCTCCCAATCAACATATGTGTACCCGTGTAGCCGTATCTCTATACCAGCCTCATAGAAAAGTCCATAATCAATTATGGACTTTATGTACTTGAGAATCCATCTAGCCACATCATATACTAATGGGAGCCTGCATAAACTGAGTGTGGCTTCTTGGGATCTTGCATAAACTGACTCACAAGTCCAACAACATAGCTCAAATCTGGCCTAGTAATGGTCATATAGATCAAGCTACCCACTATGTGAATGTTCATAGTGGGATCCTTCAAAATCTCACCTGTATCTGTGGAAAGCTTTGTGATTTACTCCAATGGCACTGAAATAGGCTTATAACCTATCATACCATACTTGTACACACAACATGTCCAAGCCATACTTCCTCTAAGCAATAAAATTCCATGAGGTGATCTCACCACCTTCATGCCCAAGAAATATCGCATCTCACCCAAATCCTTCATCTCAAACTTTTGCTTCAAAAATCTCATGACATCATGTATGTTAGCATCAGTATCACCAGTGATGATAATAAAGTCATCCACATAAATGACTAATAGCATCATCCCTCTATCAATATTTTTCACATAAAGTGAAAAACCAGCATTGGATATCCAAATCCAATGGTGACAAGATACTCCCTAATCTTGTTTGACCACACTCTAGGTGCCTACTTCAAGCCATACATGGCTTTACGTAACCCGCACATAAAATCTAGGTATGCATCACTCTCATAACCTCATGGGTACCCTACAAGAAAGCATTCTTTACATCTATTAGGTGTAAAGACCAACCCTTCGCTTTGCACAACAGCCATAGTAATGAAAGCTCTCACGGTTTTCATTCTCGTAACTGAGCTAAATGTCTCCTCATAGTCAAGGACATAGGTCTGCGAATAGCCTTTAGCAACCAATCTTGCCTTATACGTGCTCCCTGTAAGTTATGCTTGACCTTTTACACTCACTTACATCCAATTGCCTTCTTTTCCTTAGACAAAGGCACTAACTCCCATGTTACATTTGTATCCAATGTTGCCATCTCCTCATTCATGGCATCTTCCCATTTTTTATTTCCAAGTGTTTATCAAAACAAGTGGGATCCAATTCCTGTATTGCTTTAACCATGTAAGCATAATGATGGGCTGTATATCTATTATATCTCAACATGTCAATAGGGTATCTAACCCGAGTCATAGACATACATACACCTGGATCACTTCCACGTGTCCTCAAAACAGCCCTGGTTCTCCTTGTATTAGGAATAACCATTGATGGAATTCCAAGATCCTCATCAAGGCTTTACGTAGAGCCACATCCACATATGAGTGATCTGTTGATGATAGACCATGCAAAAAAGGTCGATTTATCTTTTCCTTCCCTTTATGTGATATATGTGCACCTACATCTGTCCTCAAATTGCTTGACCATGGACTAACACTGGATTCATTGTTAGAGGACTCTCCAGGTCCACTAAGCACCTATGATGAATGATTGTTGCTCTACATGTGGGGCAATAGCATTACTTCTTACATCTACATCTTATGTTGCCTTTCACTGGTGCATACCAGCTACTCATCTCATCAAAGACAACATCTCTGCTTACTCGTATCTCATGAGTAGTAAGGTTATAACATCTATAACCTTTCTGCTCCAAAGCACTACCAATGAAGATGCATTTCTCTACCTTTGGATCCAACCTTGTTCTCACTTTATCAGGAGCATGCACATATGCAATACACCCACACTTTCGATTGAGACACATCTGGTTTTATGCATGTAAACTTCTATTTAGATGTTATATCATGAACAGTTGTAGAGGGGGAGGAGTGGGGGAGTCATGTTCATAATGTACATAATAGCTATTGCTTTTGCCCAAAAATAATATAGCATATTCTTTGCAAGGCACGTGCCACTTCTACAATGTGCCTATTTTCCTTTCTGTAACACTGTTCTGTTTGTGGAGTGAATATTTATGTGAATTATCTCTTGATTCCTTGCTTTCTTAATAAGAAAACACTGAACTCATTGGAGAAATACTCTCCCCTAACATCTGATCTCATGAATTTTATTTACATCCCTTTTTCCTTCTCGACCAAGGCTTTAAATCTCTGAAAGTGAGAAAACACCTCACCTTTCTCCTTCATAAAATAAACCTGCACTTTCCTTATGTGATTATCAATGAATGTAACATAATACCTGTAACTTGCAATTGTTGTGGTCTTAGTCGGTCCTATACATCCGAATGTATAACATCCAATGGTCTTGCATTGACATGCTTTTCATATGGGTAAGCATGTTTGGCCTGCTTACGAGCTGGAATGCTTCATATATTTTATGCATATCATCAACCTTAAGCTTTGGAAAACCTACAATAATATTTTGGGCCTACATAGAATTTAGCTATTATATATTCCCATGACCCATTAATGCACTTGTGCCATATGTCAATACCTGCAAAATAACATATGTTCTATGCACAAACATGGATGTATTTACCTCATGCATGTTCACATCCAAAGTAAACATCTTGCCAAATCTGTTACCCTTTGCAACCAAGCGACACTGATTTTTGAAGTCTTCCACAAAACATCCTTGAGGATTAAACCTCACTTGCAAACCTTGCTCAACAAAAAAACCAAGTTCTTTGTGATATTTAGAACATGAAGTACATCTTCAAAGTACTTCATTTTGCCATCCTGCATAGACAATGGCACTTTGCCATGTGCTATGAGATGTGCAGTATCATCACCTGTTTCTACATAACCCGATTTTTTCATTTTCTACATGTCTTTAAGCCACTCACCATGATTGATCATGTGGTTAGAGGCATTAGAATCCACAAACCAAACATCTCTAGATCTTGACACATCTCCTATTGTGGAACTGAGCATATTCTGCATCATAAATAGATTCTCACTTCTATCATCACCACCCTATTTACTTGATGATGTATAGTTTCCCTACTGTAACTTTTCACTTTTAATTTCATTCTATTTTTTATAGCAGTCCTTTACCATGTGCGCTAGTTTGCCACCGTTAATAACGCTCTATGTTATTTGCATTTTGATTTCTTTGCCAACCACCTCAGCCCTCTGGCTCCCCCTGCCTCTAGAGTGGCCTCTTCCACGTGTTTGTACATTTGAATCATGTTGTTGCTACAACCCATGAATTTTGTTTCCACCAAAATGGCCTCCACCTTGGCCTTTAGATGATGATCTCCCTCTGCCTCTACTTGTATCTAAGTAAAAAGCCTACGCATTTAAATTTCCAAAGAATGAACCTCCCCTAATATTCATCTCCTCATGGATGAGAAGAGAAATCAATTCCTGAAAACTTAGGAAAGTTCTCTCGAAATCCAATAGAGCTTTGAAACTGATTATATTCTTTGCCATGACCATTCAAGGTCACAGACACCATATCATCATCATCTATTGATGATCTAATATAGAAGTAAGGGTATTTGCAAGCCCTTTAACCTTCACTGAGTAATCATTTATACTCAGTTTTCCTACACAGCTCTTGCTTTACTTGCATCTTCCGAGCTTGGGTTTTTGTGTTGTACACCTTCACCAAGGTGTGCCAAGCCTCCTTAGGCATTTGTGCAACCTGTGTATGCACAATCATAGAATTTGTCATACTAGCAGATAACCAATACAACACCTTTCTAGCTTTTTCATGCCAATTATAAGAATATAGCACATTGGAAAGATAGATAGCAAAACAAAGTGCAATAGACAATGCAATAGATAAAGAAATCTATGACAAGTACAATGTGATGGTGCTATCCACTCGTGCACTCTCAAGTAGAGCTTAGATGGTGCTATCCACCCGTGCGCTCTCAAGTAGAGCTTAGATGGTGATCTAGACAGACTCTGGATGGTGGAAGTACTAAGTGTGAAGGGTGTGAATACGCACAAGCATTGGATATCTTACCTTGTGACAACTGTGTCCATATATATTGCTACAAATGGTGTGGTAGACGCATATACAACATAGACGATTAGCGGTATGGACATGGTCACCACCTGCGTATCAATAACACGGCCAATCATCCACTATCCACTAATAATGAACTTAGGTATCCTAGAGAATATTCTAGGAATATTCTCCATACCGTTCGGCTGGGTCTCATGCCCTCGGTTGGGGGGTTCCCGGGCCCCAACTAACACTTGCACCCCTTACCATCTCCTAACCATCAATGGTCCCAATAACGACCCCGTTGGCATCTAAGCCAGGGTTCTCACCAAAGGCATGTTTACCAATGGCTTCTCCTCATAATGGGGGCCTTTACAAATGCGCACCAATCATAGATGTGAGATACATGCTGAGAGGCGGGCATTGATTGTATACTAACAATGCTTCATATGCCTGCACTTGTCGAGAAGTCAAATTTTCTTAAGCAATCTTTGGCTCCTTTTCATCATCAATATCCTTTTCCCATAAGGAAATTGGTCATCCTGAACTCCCATGCCTGGAAGTTATTCTTGTCTCTAGCTTCTCCCTCACAATCCGTGATAGACTGTCAAACATCTTTACTTAGCAACTTACCAAACAATACTTGCAAAAAAGCTTCTATACTTGCAACAAATATGTAACCTTCTATAGCGGTATTGTAAACTTGTCATATTGTCACTATATGTGAACCAGTCACATATATATACGTCCCATAAACACTTACAACACACAGATTCTCTCCACATAGTGTACTGCAACCAAATTTCTGCTATAACTTTGCACCGAACCAGAAATTGGGCATATACAATAAAAAATCGACACTTCACAGAGTACTTGCAGAAATTTTACAAAGCCAAATCGCACCAAAATGCATAAAAAATCAGTTAACTATGTTAACTACACATAATATGGTCTTCTTCCTTCACCCAAGCGGATGTCTCGATTTGAGACAATGGCTTCCCTGTTTGCTTGCAGCTCTCACAGCTACCGAAGGTGTTGCTCCAAAATCAAAGAGGGAAAGATATGGAAATACCTTTATCCCTGTAGTACCGCTTCCTTGCTTGGCTTGTTCTTGCCTCTTGCTTGCCTCCTTAGCTCTCACACTGACACCAATAAAACTTAAATTTTTGATTCAACATGGCACTAGCAGAACACAAATCTGAGACGAGGTAAGGCGCCAATTCACAAACATTTGACAGGGTCAAGCTTGATGAATTAAAAGGCACCTGTGAAACTGACGTTGAGGGTTGGAAAAACTTTGTGGCTCGCAAGCTTTGGAGCCCCGGCAGAGAATCAAGATGATCCCATTAGGAGAGACGTGAGCTCTAGCTTCTAGAGGCTAGGATACTCACTTGGCATCCATGTATTTGTTACAAAATTTAGATGTTAATTTTTATATAATACTAGTGGGCAACCTATGCTTCCAAAGTCAAATTCTACCCAAACCTCCTCCTCCCCTTCCTGAACCTCCAAATTCTTGCCACGTGGTAACTTTGTGAAACTCTTCCTTTATATAACATAGAGATAACTATCTATATTGCATTTACACACACACACACACACACACACACACACACACACACACATATCTATTACATATTAACCATGGACAACCAAGGCACAAGGAGAGGAGAGAAAAAGAAATCCTGGATTTCTAAAAAATAAGAGGAAAAAATCCCTTCGATTTGACCCTTTGTATTATGGCTTCCATTCATGCATTTTGCTTCTTAATGTATTTTACATACCGCAGCAACGTGTGGGTTGAGTACTAGTGAATACCAATTGATCGTAGAATTTTAAAGGAAAAGCTGGCTAAGGTAAAGTCCTCTCCTTAACCTTTGTAAAAATTAGAAGTAAGAGTGGTTGTGGCACTTTTTGGTGGTTTGTATGCATTTATCATCCACACCAAATTTTAGCTATGAAACCAAAACCTTCTGAAATTTTTTGCTTACATTGAAAATTTCGGTTGAGATTTCGAAAGTCTACGAAGAATTTTAAAGAAAAAAAAACTATAGAGGGTAAAGACAGCTCCTTATTTTGATTTTAACATTGGTGTAAATTACAAGTAAGAGTGGTTGTGGCACTTCTTGGTGGTTTATTCTGATGATACACTTGTACCAATCTTTCAATATCATTATTTAGAATTTTTTTTTCGGAAGCCCTTTTTGGGGGATACAATGCAAGCATTGCACCACTCACACACACACACACCCCCCCCCATAGATGTCAGGGTTTGAACCCGGGTCCATTCGTTTGGGTAGGGTAGAACGGCCAGGGCTAGTAGACCACTCGAACTAGTACAAAGGGAAATTTACTTCATTGTATCTCAAATTGAAAATTTATCAATTAGAAAATCCATACATGCATTATTTTAGTTTATGGTCAGACTAATAAATTTCTCATATGGTTATGGTTTGGTGAGATTCATGCACCCCCGATCCCTCTACATTGCTAGACACCTAGTTAATTTAGAATCATGCTCGATTATAATAAAGCAAGTACTTGTCCAGCTGGCTCTTTAATATGCCAAGTCAGCCAATATTGCCAAGCCAGGTTCATGTGTCTCCACGTGTTTTCCACGTGGCACCTATGGACTCAGGCACTCATTGTTCATTGTTTACCCAGGGGCTCTTCCCGCGCGAAATTGCCAATGGCCAAATTTTCAGAAGGCGGAGCAAGCGACTTGCTGTGCCACCGGTGTGGAAAATGTCAAGTCCCTGTGCGCGTGAACAGAGCCTAGGGAAGTGGGCTTTAATAATATCGCCCAAATGAGGGTCATGGACATATGGCCCATGGGCCAAAAACGCTAGCACATTAAACATGTACATCGTAAACTAGCCCATCCCCAGTCATGCACATACAGTGTCGTGCATGCATGTTCATGCGCACATTCATGCGCCATGATTCCCGCATGTGGCGTTTTATCATAGCTCCTCTGCCTAATCATTATTGGCTCGTTATTTTGTTAGTTAAAGCGTTCACTAAATCACTTAAAACTCCTTAAGCAGGCCTATGAATGAGCTTATGGCCCACTCATGAAAATATAATTAAAAACTAGACTTTCTAGTTCTTGTGACAACCGTGTCCCCCACCAGCTACATCATGGCCCCCATGCATGTTGTGTATAATGACTACATGGTATGGATCATGATCATCATCATGGCTCCATGCAGGCATGGTGGGATGGAAATCATGGGGCTTGCAGGGCTGCGTGATGCTGCGCCCTAAAGCAAGCCAACCGGTCCTTGGGAAAGCTTAGACAAGGTTTCACGTTGATTTACCACATTTTTATATATACTCCTCGTCAAAAATCAACCACATGTGAATACGTATGGCAAATCCAACTTCGGTTTCTTCACGGAGCCTGCAGGTTTCCCACGGGCCTACAAAGCCTCTTGTGCATGTGTTTTTTTTTTTGAACAAAACAAAGTATCATGACGTTTTTTTGACGTGTAAATTTTAGCAAGGAAACCTACCTCTTTGGTATGAAATCTTTAAGTGGAAAAGTGCCAAGGGAGGGTAATGTGTGTGTGTGTGTGTGAGAGAGAGAGAGAGAGAGAGAGAGAGAGAGAGAGAGAGAGGGGAGGGGGTCAATAGAGGATATTAAGTGGCATCGTGTGTGTGTGTGTCACGAGGGGGACGACACTCATAGATTAAGTGGCACCGTGTGTGTGGGGGTCGCAAAGTCTATCTTTGGCTATAGTTCTCTCTCTCTCTCTCTCTCTCTCTCCTGGATCGCATGGTTCCATCTTCAAGTGCGGAGTTTTTTTTTTGCTTAATTCCCTAATTCTTTTTTCTGTGTGTGCATGTGTGTAGTGGTTTTGGGTGGGGGGAGTTGATGTTGTTGGGGGGCTAGGAGAGGGGAGAGGCACATTGTTTGTTGTGGTGTAGGAGGGGTGAGGAGAGGGGTTGCATCATTGAGTTGGCATGGTGCTACTCATGGAGGATGCTTGGGCCATGATTCCAACCCTATAAAAGACAATTTATAAGGTGTGGAACCATATATTAGGTAAGCGGTGGGTAAGCGACAGGGTAAAAAATAAGATGCCTCCATGAATATATAAGTGTAGGTGGGTTTGCGATTATTCCTCCTATATAAATCTAAAATTATAGAAAATGGGGCGAATATTTCCAAAAAATACACTAAAATGTCCAAAATTGGGCGAATATTTTCTAAAACCCTTCAAAATGGCCAAAATTTGGGCGAATGTTTAAGATACCATGCAATTTATTTTTTTTGTTGCAAAAAAACTCCAAAAATAGCCAATTAGTGAAGATTAGCTTCCTTGTTAAGCGGTGGTCACTTAATCATACACCAATAATAAGTTTATGTAAATATGAAAATTCAAGTGAAAGTAGATGATTGTTCCTTTTCTTCCCTCTCAAAGTCCCTAATAAACAAATATATCTAGAGTTTGAACTAAGTGACTTAACCCCAGAAAAGACAGCTCATTTGTCTTTAAAGGTAATCTTTTTGGAATTGTCGGAGAGAGACTAGTTGCACCTCTTGTCAAGACGCTTGCTCAAGCCTCAAGAGAAGTGATGGTACTGCTCATTTCTAAAAAGTATATTCCTAAAAGATCACATTTAGGGGCTTTTCCATACACTCCCCTTTGACTTCCAATTCTTTTACAAAAAATGGGCTTTGTTCTCAAGTTTAGCATGTTCATGTAGCACTGAGGGACAAGGTTATTTAAGAGGCAATTCGGGTGGTTCTCAAATCTATTCATGAGCCCCAATTTTTAGAAACATTGCCAAGGATTTTGTGTCTGAGTGGAGGTTCCCATTCGACCCCAAGAGATATCAAAACAAAGTGAATTGGAACCTCTTGGTTCTCCCTTGTTAAAATCACCCCAATGGATAAATTCTTAGCCTTTTAGAGAAGACTAACATCAGCCCAAAGGTCACCACATTCATTTACACATGGTCCCTTCCTTCCCTTCAATGATTGCCTTTTAAATGAATAGAAGACCATGTGGCTGGTCTCCTCCTTCCTTCCCTTTTAATGTTTTCCATTTGAACAAATAGTCCCATGTGTGAATATTGAGTAAAGACAAATTCAAATCACTTTTACACATAGGGTGATTCTCCTATGCAATTGAACTTGAAATGAAATTTGTCCTCATGCCATTCCACCTCATCTAGGTTCCAATCCTTTCCCCTATTGCCCACTTCACTTTCTATCACTTCATCCATGTTAAGGGCCGTACCAAATTTTTACATCACAAAGATGAATCAGCGCACCCTCTCCCATCTCCAAAAATTACAATCATTGTGCCTAGTAATACAACCCAAAAATTCCACCTATGCAATTGAAGTTGAAGTGAAATTTGTGTAACCTTTTTCCTCATGTCATTCCACCTCATCTAGGTTCCAATCATTTCCCCCATTGCCCATTTCACTTTTATCACTTCATCCATGTTAAGGGCCATACTAAATTTTACATCACAAAGATGAATGAGCACACCCTCTCTCATCTCCATAAATTACAATCATTGTGACTAGTAATCAACCCAAAAATTCCACTGAATAAAGTGAGTTTCTATCCAAAACCCAAAATAGCATGTTTCTTGAAAACATGCCAAAGCAAATACCAGTAAAACGTATTTAACATCTCCTCCACTCAGATGGAATAGTAGTAAAAACATATTTAACATCTCCACCACTCAAATGTAAAACATTAGAAATCTCTAAAGGAAAAGATATGATGTGATAGACACCTAAAGAAAAGGGCTTGGATGGTGATAATATTTTTTTTCTAGAAATTCGAGAGATATCCACCTTAAAGAAAATGAAACATTATGAGCTAGATACAACACCTTAAAGAAGATGAAAGGTTATGAGCTAGATACAACTCCACTTTAAAGAAAATGAAACTACGTGGATGTTGTTGTTTTGGACGCTTTCAAACAAATTTATAATGATGGCAAATTTTTTTAGCAATATTTCATTTGCTTAGTCAACAAATGACTGGAAAATCAAAATTTCTTATCGATCAATCTAGTGAGATGATGATGTCTTAGTTAATACTTTACCTTGTTTAATTAATTGTTATGATACCTTGAATTGGATCAAAAATGAAAAAGGTATTTATAAAAAGGTCTCAAATGAGCCAACTTTATCCTTGTATATATCACCTCAAGATGACAAACACTAAAATATATTACTTTATACATGTGCGCTAGAATTGTTTTGAGCATTGATTTAGTTATTAATATGGATAGCCATTATTTTTTGGTGAGATAAAACTCATAAGGATAGGTGCTAGTTTCTTTTGTTGTGAATTTTTCAACGATTTACTAAATCCAACAAGCAACCAAGTGATGATGAAACTATGTGAGACCTAAATTCACCACCATAAGGTTTGCTCAATGTCCTCAATGTATGGCTATAGTGTTTTGTTTATCATGCACTTCATAAAGGAAAAACATGTTATAGATTTTGGTCAACATTAGCAACTAGTTCCTTTTTGAAATTCAACATTATGATATTTCTTGAATATGATGTTCATTGAAAGGGTCAACAACTACATGAATAAAAATATATATACTATGTAATCAATACAAATCAAAGATCTCTTTGTACATATAGATGTGAGTTTATGCAACACTTTTTGAAATTCTCAAATCAAGTATAGTATTAGGCTTAAAAACCATATAATAGTTGGTATGATCTCAACATCAATGGTAGTATATATTTATAGGCAACGTATTGTTTGTTCTATTTAAAAGAAGCAAAGACATGTGATGTGGAAAGACAACATATTCTTGTCTCAAAAAATTCAAACAAAGAATTCAGTGTGTGCTATTAAAAAGTAATAAAAACATTTCAATGGTAGAAACAAATATTATTCAGAACATGCAAATCTAGGCACATGGACTGATACTGAAACTTTTAGCTTGCTATTAGTAGGCCCTAGATTAAATTGTCATTTTCTCATCATGTACTTATAATAGGGAAAAGGTATAATTAAAGATTATAGACTCAAGTAAGGGTGCTTGTCTCTTACTTTTTTTCTTGAGTGGGCATTAGACATCTCCTTGAGTGGGGAATATACATCTCCTTTATCTTGGGATGAATATCTTTGTAAATCGAAAAGTTAGAAACAAAAAAGACAAACATGATGCACATTTGATATATTAATTTTGATTCATAGTTGCAATCTTCTTAGAGCCTTTTTTGAGTTTTTGGTTCAAGTTATATTTTACAAATAAAATAGATGGTTGATTAAGCCATTCACCTAACACATATGTTGAAATATGAGCACACTTGAGATAAGTATGCATACACATTGAAGCAAGACAATACCAGTTTATAAGCATAAGTGAAAGAAATAAAGGTGTCCCTTTTCCAATTTTATGCCAAGTCTTGTAGCATTATATGGTAGTGATGTGTGTGAACACACTTAGGACTGCCAGCGGGGTACTTTTTCCCTCACTAGGAGTTTTTTTTCCCCGTGCGTTTGTACATCCTCTTATCTACTCATTTTGGGGTGTGTACTTATCTTTTGTATCTGGCACACATTTGTTTATTCCAATCTAGTGAGTTTGTGTGCTCTTAAGCTTCTCTATCTTGTGTTTGTGCATTTTTGCAACCCGAACCCTAATTCCAACAATTGGTATCAGAGCTAGCTTCCTTAACACTTGATCTAGTAGTTTGCCTCCCTTCTCATGACCGTGTTTTTCTGTCTCCGATTGAGATACCCTCTTAGGAGAAGAAGGTATATACTGTAGTGTGTTGTATACAAAGCATAAAACATTTTCGAGGTCTGCGGTGCAATTCGGGTGTGTTTTGGGCACTGCAAGGTTTCTGTAGACGTTCTGGAGGAGAGGCGTCATTTTGGATTGGTTCTGCTCGATTTTGGGTGTTTGGGCTATGCAGCAACAAAGATTTGGTGTGCAGCAACATCTACAATGTCTTCAACAACATCGACGATCATACTTTCACCAAGTAACACTCTGTTCTCTACTCTGTGTTATTTTACACACTTTGTAGGTGATTCACAGTCAGTTGTTGCAGCCATTCGAGATTGCATTTAGTGAATATATATTTAGTGAATATATAGTACTTGAAAGATTTTGCATTTGGTAGACAATCATGGCTGGTAGTATTGATGTATTCAACATGTTGTCTACTGAGGACAAAATTGATGGGACTAACTACCCATTGTGGTCCTATATGATGAGGCATGTACTGGTTGCTAAAGGCCTTTGGAATGTGGTCGATGGTAGTGAAACTCATCTTGTTTCACAACTACCAGTGTAAGCAGGTGCTGCTAGGTACATCTGAAGTAGAATCTAATACAGATGTGGCTCCTCCAAATGCACCACCAGTGCCTCCCACTGCTGCTCAAACGTGGGATGGAAGAGATGCACAGGCACACATTGCTTGCACTTTCTGTGAAGCGAAGCATTATTCCTCATATTCAATTATGTAAGACTTCAGAATAGGCATGGGATGCACTTGTTGCATTATACCAGGTGCGCAATGAAGCACGTGTTGCATATCTACGCAAACGGTTGGAGTCTGAGCACATGAATGAGGGAGACTCAATGGACAGCTTCTTGACTAAGATCAAAGATTTTAAGGAGCAGCTCGCTAGTGTTGTGGATAAGATATATCCTGATAGTACATTGGTGCCCACAGTTCTCGATGCATTGTCGGATTATTATCAGAGTTTTTCCTCTACCCTTAGACTCATGAGATAAAGGGAAATCCAAATGCCCTTACATTTCAGTCTAGGCAAAACATATATGTTATGCGAGTTGGTGACCAAGCTTTTATTGCCAGTTAGAAAGGCAAAGGTAAAGCTTCTTCGCATGGTGGCTATAAGCCAAAATCAAAATCCTCAGGTAAGGATGCAAAGAAAGAAGGTGATAAGCCTAAAAACAAGGGCAAGTGTCACTATTGCAGGAAACCAAGACACTACATAAATGTGTGCAAAAAGAGGCTAAAGAAGGAGAAAAAAAAAGAATCGGGCATGGCTGTGGGTTGATGCATCTGCAAGTTTTGCTCAAGATGATTGGGCATGAACTGTACATTGCAGCTATGACCCTTCTATTCATGATGTATGCATGTCAGTGGTGGCAGAATCAGATGGTTGGTGCTAGTAAGCACATTATTTCACAAAAAAATTTATTCTCATCTCTGGAATCTGTTCCAAGTGCAGGAACCGTCACATGTGCAAATGGTTCCCTCAAGATGTCCAGTATCTTCCCCTGTAATCAATCCCCTTTTAAGACTAATAAAAGATCTTATTTCTATCTGTTTTGGCCTAGAGAGAGAAAATGTTCTAGAGAGAGATAATTCAATTTTTAGATATCTTTGGATGGAAAATTATCCTTTCTTATTAAAATAAATTCCCCCGAAATAGAAGTTTAAAAAGAAATTCCTAAGGTGCATTAGAAATAAATTATAATCTGCTCAAAAGACCTTAGCCTAAGGGTCCAGATTTTCTGAAAATTTTGGATTAAGGTTCTAAGGGATAAATAAGATTAATCCAAATGTAGGGACGAGGAGATAAATTGAAGAATAAAAGAAAAACCTCCCAAAAACGAGTAAATGCTCACATAAGATGAAGAGTGGACTAAGGAGCAAAGAAAACATTAAAAAACTAAATTTTGACACCTTAGAGTGGGGATTCCCCCTCATGAAGGAGGCGCCTTTATTCTCATCATTTACCCCCCAATTTTAAATCAATTTAATAAGATATTTCATCTCTCCTCTCTCCTATTTCAAGTCTAGTTCCAAAAAGTAAGCTGAACTGACCCAAAAATGGTCAAAAATTGACCAAACTGATCTGGAAAATTCTAGAATTAGTTTGCTTGGTTTGAGGCTCACTTTTTCCTATAAATAGAAGCCTTCTCCTTTGTAAAAGCTTAATGGTGTTTATGCACTGTTACTCTACTCCTACCTAGAGCCATTTACATTGAATTCTCTTGATAATTCAATTGTTTTTGGCTTAATCCTCTCCAAAGTAATTGGTGGCCACTCTTGCTTCAAACAAGAGTAGAACTGTCAATCCCTCAAGCTAAAGGAAATCTTACAACTCCATGTAAGCTAAATTTTTCTTACTTTTTAATTTTAAATCTATGGTTTTCTTGATTTTCTTGTTTTGTAATTGATTGAAGTAAATTCTAATGCTATGCCTTGATGAAAAGGCCACCCCCTTCTCTTCTTTACAATTCAGTACCTTTCTTAATTCTAGAAAGATTAGTTTAATAATTAATTAAGATTAGTTTAATTAAACTTTTCTTATTGTTTACTCTCTTGATTTCTAAAAATTAAGTAGATTAGAGTCCTATACATCTAGATTGGGTTAATTTAAGTTGAAATTAGAATGATAAAAATGAGAAATTTAAGTTAAAATTAGAATGATAAAAATGAGAAATGGTCAGCCATATAAAGAAGGTTATGGCAAAATTTTCTAGAATTTTATGGAAAAGAAAGTTTATTTTTATGTTATTCCAAAAGAGTAATTCCCACCGTTTGTGCATTCTAAAAGAAATATTCTAATTTACTCCATGTACATATTCACCTATGAATATGCATGGATATTCACTGATATTAATTATTAAAATTAATTTCTATGCATAGAAAGATGCATAATGTAAATTATTTTATTTTAAAAGTGTTATTTTTACTAAATTTAATTTTTATGCATAGAAGGATGCATAATGGAATTTTTTTATTATAAAAGTGTTATTTTCATTGAATTTAATTTCTATGCATAGAAAGATGCATAATGGAAATTTATTATTATTATAAAAGTGTTATTTTTATTGAATTTAAATTCTATGCATAGAAAGATGCATAATGAATTTTTTTTATTATAAAAGTGTTATTTTCATTGAATTTAATTTCTATGCATAGAAAGATGCATAATGGATTTTTTTTAAATTATAAAAGTGTTATTTTCATTGAGTTTAATTTCATGCATAGAAAGATGCATAATGGATTTTTTTATATTATAAAAGTGTTATTTTCATTGAATTTAAATTCTATGCATAGAAAGATACATAATGGAAATTTTTTTATTATAAAAGTGTTATTTTCATTAAATTTGAATTTTATGCATTAGAAAGATGCATAAAGGAAGTTTTTATTACAAAAGTGTTATTCCTATTAAAATTGATTTTTTGCATAAATAGATGCATAAAGAAATTCTTTTTATTTTAAAAGTGTTATTCCCATTGAAGTTGATTTTCATGCATAAATAGATGCATAAAGAATTTTTATATCAAAATTAGATTTCTCTTTAATTCTATGTTTAATTTCTATGAGTATTTGATAAATGAATAAGTAAATACTCTAAGAGTGAAATTTTTATCGTTTTATATTCACACGGATTGTAAAGAGAAAATTCAAGAAATCTATAGAGATCGAAATATTCAGATAAATGATTAACTTATTCCTCATCAGAATTCGTAATTAATCTAGAAATCAGTTAAGTGAATATTCAATGAATAAAATTTAGTAAATTAGTAACTGAATTATCAATCCTTTTTGAGAAAGATAGTTCCGGGAAAAAAATCTTATCAGACTCGAACCCTGAATCTGACTATGACCAAGACCAAGCTCTTTCGTCAGTTTCGAGGAAAGAAAATGTGACCAGTTTAGAAAAATACTCTCAAATCTCCCGCCAAATCTGAAACTAAGTTTGAGACCCTTCGAATTGATATGTGGATCAAGGTTATAGAATTTGAGGAATTCTGTTATGAAATTCAGAAATTTGATCAAGAAGTTTTGGGGATACGGATTTAAGATATACTCATTGTATTCAAAAGAAAATTAAACTGAAATCTTGCATAGAAACCCTGTTTTCTTAAAGGACTGTCTTACGGTTAAAATGGTGCGATTCCGGTACGATGGACGAGGGCTGATGAAGCGGTCCCTAAGTGAAGTGCCAAGACACCTAAGGAGGATCCTGGAGGGTTCTGACCAAGCAATGCACGGGCTTGCGGTGCTTAGGACACCCATGTGTATGTCGTGGAAGATTGTATGATGAACGAATGACTATTGTAATCTGTTACTAGATCTCGTTGTTACTGACCAGCTGGTCTCAACAGAGAGTCGAGAGTGATACTGTTTTTTTTAGAAACAAGGGATTGGATGGAAATTTTGAGTTATGACATTTGTAACCAATAATTGTTTGTCAATGGATTATTTTATAAGTTAAAGTTTTAAAGAGGAGTGTGTGCGTATCTGAATTCAAAAGCAAAAGTTAAGAAAGGCATTCAATTATGGGTGGGTGAGTAATTGTCTGGTTCTACCAATTCCAATGGTTGGGTGGTGGCTAACCCATAGGCTGGAATCAGTGGAGTTTTAATGATGAAATTGAATAATAATAGGAATACGCTTAGAACTCGAGTAGTTAAATAACTTGAAGACTTCTCAAATGATTAGATCAACGGCTGTGCCTAATTTTGGTTGGAAAAAAGCGTTGATTTCTTCAAGTTAAGTTTGTAATAGTTTTCCTTCTATCTAGTTTAATGAGGTGAAGGATAATTTAGCCTCTTGACCCCGTTAGAAAATTCGTTAAGAAAATAAAAAAGGTGGAATCGTCCTCGTTTTTCGAGGCAAGGAAAATTTTCCTGGTTTTGGTTTCGGAATGACCATCAGATTAGTCTCGTGTCCGGACATTCGAGGGTGAGGCCCCGACGAGTGGGAAACCCTGCCCCGCGCAAGATAAAGCTACTTCCGCTGCTAGCAACTGGGAATCCGATGCACGGAGGGGATAGAGGGGTGTCACAGAGCTAGTATCAGAGCACTGTTATAAACTTATGAAACAGCAGGCAACATAAAGTGCCTAAAATTTTAAAGTAAATCTGGGAAATAATGTTTTCACTTGCTAAGATTATGTTTGAATTGAATTCATAAATTGAAAACTCATAATTGAACTAGATTTTCAGATGGATACCCAAAATCTATGTAGCATTCTTGGACTTTCCTAGAGTCAGGATGATATGATCGCCTTTGTCTTTCGAAAATCTCATCAACTCCGCTACAACCTGAGAAAGTAGAGTGAGGCTCGCTCGTCACTTTGAATCAGCGTCAAAGACTCAGACATCTCGCTAGCTATGATCTTGATAAGGCTAGGAGTTATTCATTATGTCCAACTCTATAATCATTCACCCCAGAATTTTAGAATTTCTTGCCGAATTTTGAGACTTACCTTTATCAGTGATGAATCGTGTATATCATAGCATGTCTACATCACAGTATCGCGAGGCAGTGACTTTTGGAACCGAGACGCTCTATGTATATATCAAAAACTTTTGATAATAAATGATGTTTTACAAAAGATTCCAAATTGTTTTCATGATTGTGAATATTGGTTAATAAAATTATCAGAGTGAATCTTGTTTTTAAGAATTATGATGGAATATTTAATTGTTTAAGAAATAAATCTCAAAAATTAAATAGTCATAAATCTGATGACAAAGTTAAGCTGACAAAAATCTCGTTTTCTCAGAATCATGAGGCGCGCGGCCCGTGCTAGGCAGTCGAATCCTCTTACCGATGATGAAGAGTTAGATTCGGACGTTCGTAAAGCCCTACACCGATCCCAACTTGGTCCCTTCAAGGGTGAAGGAGAAACAGTGGAAAAATGGATCGAGGCAATGGAAGAGTATTTTGATGTAACCAGTTATAATGAGAGGAGCAAGATGGCTCTCGCCAGATTGAAAAGCCCTGCACCAATCCCAACTTGGTCCCTTCAAGGGTGAAGGAGAACAGTTAGGAGAAACAGTGGAAAAATGGATTGAGGCAATGGAAGAGTATTTTGATGTAACCGGATGTTCGTAAAGCCCTGCACCGATCCCAACCTGGTCCCTTCAAGGGTGAAGGGGAACAGTTAGGAGAAACAGTGGTGGAAAAATAGATCGAGGCAATGGAAGAGTATTTTGATGTAACCGGTTATAATGAGAGGAGCAAGAGTATTTTGATGTAACCGGTTATAATGAGAGGAGCAAGAGTATTTTAATGTAACCGGCTATAATGAGAGGAGCAAGAGTATTTTGATGTAACCGGTTATAATGAGAGGAGCAAGAGTATTTTGATGTAACCGGTTATAATGAGAGGAGCAAGAGTATTTTGATGTAACCGATTATAAATGAGAGGAGCAAGATGGCTCTCACCAGATTGAAAATTGTGTAAACGGCTAGGGTCGCATGGAGGAACCATTGCAAACCATCTTGACCGAAATACCCAGACCTGGTCAGATCTTAAAGCGTACCTCAGGAAGAGGTTCTATCCTCCGGGCTTCTTGGAAACCAAAATGAATGAGTTCTTGGAACTGAAGCAGGATAGCCGGGACAATTAAAGAATACCATCAGGCATTTGTCCTTCTCCTCAAATATTCTCCACTTTTGGATGAAGAGCAGCTGATGGTCAGATTCATTCGAGGGATGAACGAGCCATTGGACACTTTAGTGAAAAATGCCAAACCAGTCTCAATGCAGAAGCTATCAGAATGGCAAAGGACTTTGCCAAGGCATTTGTTGTTAAGGTCCCGCCAAAGCTTGCACCCTCAAACTTTAAAAGGTTCCGAACCCCGGGAAGTGCTTCAAACTTTCCACCCCCAAAGAGGCAGCAAAGCCCTAATCTGAACCAAGATGCTGGGAGATCCTTACCTGAGAACACTTTCTTAGGAGCCCCACCTTCCTCAAGGATTCAGAGGGATGGGCTTAGAAGTGAGAACAGGTGTTTTGGATGTCAGGGTTTCAGTCACCAGCTTAAAGACTGCCGACTCTTGCCATGTCAAGAGGGCAGGGAAGTCAAGGACCCAGAGTGCAGAGACCAGCCCCTTCGTATGAGTCAATCAGGGTCCATCTCGCCAAAATCAGGGCAATCCCAGGAGGACTCCAGCTCAGCCATCTGCCTCTGTTCAGAGTAATCTCAGAACTCCCTCCCAAAACTGGGGTAACCAAAGAGAAAGAGTTCTGCCCCAATCTGCAGCTAGAGCAGTTACGATAGCAGAAGTATTTGAAGAGGAAAGAGGTCAAGTTTATGTCGCAATTGAGAACCAAGGGCCAAATCATCAATTCTCTGTCATCCATACTCTAGCTGAGTATAAGGGTAAGCCATTTAAGCTTTTGATTGATTCAGGCAGTACTTATTCATTTATTGCGTAAGCTAGTCTTAGAACAGAAATCAGGGAAACCTATGCAAGTTGAATTGGCCAGTGGGAAGATTCTTTTCACTCACCATGAGACAGATCATATTCAGTTTAATCTAGATGGGAATGTAGCTGACTCTGTCAGTTCAGAGTCTTACCTTTGGGAGTTTTTGACGGAATCCTTGGAATGGATTGGCTCCACAAAAATCAATCTGACATTCACTGTCACAATGGAACCATTTCCTTACGTGACCTTCACAGGAACAAAGTTCAAGGAACTAGAATTTCAGGATCCCCACATCTGCAATTAGTAAAAGCTTCTAGGTTACTGAAAGGACTTAGAAAGAAGCAACTCATTTATGTTGTCAAAATGAATCCGGTAGACACAAAGTTAACGGCAACTAAAGAACCAGAATGGTTAAGTGAGTACGATGATTTATTCCTAGCAGAGCTAACAGAGATGCCTCCAATTCGGGAAGTAGACCATGTGATAGAATTGACCCTCGGAGCTCAACCAGTAGCCCAGTTCACGTACAAAATGCCAGTCCCTGAAGCCATTGAACTCAAGGAAACAGCTTAGGCAGCTGTTAGAACAAGGGTTTGTAAGACCCAGTGTTTCATCTTGGGGAGCGCCAGTTCTCTTTCAGAAAAAGAAGGATGGAATGTTAAGACTCTGTGTGGATTATAGAGGTCTTAATCAGCTGACAGTTAAGAATAAGTATCCTAGCCCAGATCTTCACAAAGATAGATCTCAAATCAGGGTATTACCAGATCAGGATTAATAATCAAGATATCCCGAAGACACCCATCAATACTCACTATGTGCATTATGAATTTACAGTCATGCCGTTTGGATTAACAAATGCCCCAGCTACATTCAATCACCTAATGCAGGACATTCTCAGAGAATACTTGGATGATTTTGTTCTTGTTTTCTTTGATGATATTCTGATTTACTCAAAGAATGTAGCTGACCATGAAGCTCATGTATGTAAAGTTCTTGAGATTCTAAGGAAGCACCAACTCTTTGCAAAAAAGAGCAAATGCACTTTCTCTATCGACCATCGCCTAATGTAGGACATTTTGAGAGAATACTTGGATGATTTTGTTCTTGTTTTCTTTGATGATATTCTGATTTACTCAAAGAATGTAGCTGACCATGAAGCTCATGTCCGTAAAGTTCTTGAGATTCTAAGGAAGCACCAACTCTTTGCAAAAAAGAGCAAATGCACTTTCTCTATCGACCATGTTGAATATTTGGGCTTTTTGGTATCCAAAGATGGAATTTCTCCAGATTCCGCAAAAGTCCAAGTAGTCATAGATTGGCCTGAACCAAAGACAGTGAAAGAAGTCAGAGGATTCTTGGGATTAACTGGTTGGTATAGAATTTTTATACCTAAGTATGCTCTCATAGCTTCCCCCCTGACTAATCTTCTCAAAAAGAATATCCCATTTCAATGGTTTGCCAGGTGTCAGAGCGCTTTTGTTGATAAGCGGAAGACCGCCTAGGTAACCAATCTCGTTCTGAAGTTACCAGATTTCTCTCTACTCTTTGAGGTAGTAACTGATGCCAGTGGTTTTGCCCTGGGAGGTGCACTCATGCAGGAAGGTCATGCAGTGGCCTATGAATCCCGAAAACTCAGAACGCATGAGAGAAATTATACTATCGCGACATGGAGCTACTTTCAGTAGTCTATGCCCTCCTGAAGTTGTGGAGACATTACCTACTAGGTCAAAGATTCACTTTGATGAGACAGATCATCAGAGCTTAAAGTGGATCTTCACTCAAAAGGATCTCAACATGCGCCAAAGAAGGTGGATGCAGACCTTGCAAGAATTTGATTTTGAAATCAAGTACTGCCCAGGCAAAGAAAATGTGGTAGCAGATACCCTCAGCAGAAAAGCCTCCTTGCTTGCAATCACAGTGGTGTCAAATCCATTGATTAATGAAGCAAGAGAGAAGATCATGCAGGATAGATTCTTTGGCCCTATTGCTACCCTACTTATGCAGGAAAGAAAAACTCCTCAGGAGTTGAACCGAGTTCAAGGGTACAACCTGGATGATGGAATTATGTATTATAATAGCATGCTATGCATTCCCAATGATGAGGGGACTAAGGGTCAAATTCTGAATGAAGCCCATGATACCCTTATAGCAGGACATCCAGGTTTCATCAAGACCTACATGTCTGTAAAGAAAAGCTTCTTTTGGCCTGGACTAAAAAAGGATGTACTTAATCATGTACGTCAATGCTTGATATGTCAGAAAGTCAAAGCCGAGAGAGTAAAAATGCATGGGAAGTTACATCCATTAGACATCCCCCAGATGAAGTGGGAATGTATCAGTATGGATTTTATTACTGGACTACCTTCAGTGCAATCAGGTTACAACTCCATCTTTGTGGTAGTTGAGAGACTAACCAAAGTTGCTCATCTGATTCCAGTAAAAGAAACCTACATTGCAATGGATGTGGCCAGAGTGTTTCTCAAGGAAATCTTCAGATTGCATGGTCTACCTAGGAGAATAGTAAGTGATCGAGATCCCAAATTCACGTCAAGATTTTGGACTGCATTTTTCGAAGTAGTAGGAACTTTCTTGGATCTCAGCATAGCTTACCACCCCGAGACTGATGGTCAAACAGAAAGGGTGAACCAAGTAATCGAAGATATACTTCGGTCATGCTGTGGCAGTAGGGAACCCAAGAAGTGGCTAAGCTATCTGCACCTAGTCGAGTTCGCCTATAATGCTTCGTATCATCGAAGTATCGGGATGAGCCCTTTCAAAGCTCTGTATGGACAAGACTGCCTAACACCATTAACTTGGTCCAACCCATTGATCAGGGTCAAGATGTCCAGACAGATGCTTGACGACATGGAGTAGCAGATGCAGTCAATCTGAAAAGATATAAAAGCTACCCAAGATAGACAGAAGAAGTATCCAGATAAGAAGAGGCCCAGACAGAAAATTCGAAGAAGCAGATATGGTCTTCATTCGAGTACGGCCCAAAAGAAGTTCTCTATCTCTTGGGAAGTAGAAGAAGTTATCCCCCAGATACTATGGGCCATATCTGATTACAAAGAAAGTAGGTGACTTAGCCTGTGAACTTCTTCTGCCTCCTCATCTCAAAGTACATAATGTATTTCATGTCAGCCTACTTAAGAAGTATGTACCGCAGGTGCTTAATGATGAACTCTTAACTTCTTCAACCCGAGGGTAGATGGAACTCCAACCTGAAGAAATCCTTGATGCTCAAGAGAAGGTTCTCAAGAACAGAATTATTAGTCAAATGGAAGTTCTATCATTTTGAAGATGCCACCTGGGAGAATGAAGCCGAACTGATGCGGGATTACTCCCAGTTTGCAAGATGAGGACATCTCGCATTTTTCAAGTGGGAGAGAATGTAAGATTCCTCCCCAGCCCCTCAAGCTGTCCAGTATCTTCCCCTGTAATCAATCCCCTTTTTAGACTAATAAAAGATCTTGTTTCTACCTGTTTTGGCCTAGAGAGAGAAAATATTCTAGAGAGAGATAATTCAATTTTTAAATATCTTTGGATGGAAAAATATCCATTCTTATTAAAATAAATTCCCCTGAAGCAGAAGTTTAAAAAGAAATTCCTAAGGTGCATTAGAAATAAATTATAATCTGCTCAAAAGACCTTAGCCTAAGGGTCCAGATTTTCTAAAAATTTTGGATTAAGATTTTGAGGGACCAATAAGACTAATCCAAATGTAGGGAGGAGACAAATTGAAGAATAAAAGAAAACCCCCCAAAATGAGTAAATGCTCACATAAGATGAAGAGTGGACTAAGGAGCAAAGAAAACATTAAAAAACTAAATTTTGACACCTTAGAGTGGGGATTCCCCCTCATGAAGGAGGCGCCTTTATTCTCATCATTTACCCCCCAATTTTAAATCAATTTAATAAGATATTTCATCTCTCCTCTCTCCTATTTCAAGTCTAGTTCCAAAAAGTAAGCTGAACTGACCCAAAAATGGTCAAAAATTGACCAAACTGATCTGGAAAATTCTAGAATTAGTTTGCTTGGTTTGAGGCTCACTTTTTCCTATAAATAGAAGCCTTCTCCTTTGTAAAAGCTTAATAGTGTTTATGCACTGTTACTCTACTCCTACCTAGAGCCATTTACATTGAATTCTCTTGATAATTCAATTGTTTTTGGCTTAATCCTCTCCAAAGTAATTGGTGGCCACTCTTGCTTCAAACAAGAGTAGAACTGTCAATCCCTCAAGCTAAAGGAAATCTTACAACTCCATGTAAGCTAAATTTTTCTTACTTTTTAATTTTAAATCTATGGTTTTCTTGATTTTCTTGTTTTATAATTGATTGAAATAAATTCTAATGCTATGCCTTGATGAAAAGGCTACCCCCTTCTCTTCTTTATAATTTAGCCTTTCTTAATCCTAGAAAGATTAGTTTAATGATTAATTAAACTTTTCTTATTGTTTACTCTCTTGATTTCTAAAAATTGAGTAGATTAGAGTCCTATACATCTAGATTGGGTTAATTTAAGTTGAAATTAGAATGATAAAAATGAGAAATGGTCAGCCATACAAAGGAGGTTATGGCAAAATTTTCTAGAATTTTGTGGAAAAGAAAGTTTATTTTTATGTTATTTCAAAAGAGTAATTCCCACCGTTTGTGCATTCTAAAAGAAATATTCTAATTTACTCCATGTACATATTCACGAATATGCATGGATATCACTGATATTAATTATTAAAATTAATTTCTATGCATAATAAAAATTATTTTTTTAAAAGTGTTAGTTTCACTAAATTTAATTTCTATGAGTAGAAGGATGCATAATGGAATTTTTTTATTATAAAAGTGTTATTTTCATTGAATTCAATTTCTATGCATAGAAAGATACATAATGGAAATTTATTATTATTATAAAAGTGTTATTTTCATTGAATTTAAATTCTATGCATAGAAAGATGCATAATGGAAATTTTTTAATTATAAAAGTGTTATTTTTATTGAATTTAATTTCTATGCATAGAAAGATGCATAATAGAATTTTTTTAATTATAAAAGTGTTATTTTCATTGAATTTAATTTTTATGCATAGAAAGATACATAATGGAAATTTTTTTATTATAAAAGTGTTATTTTCATTGAATTTAAATTCTATGCATAGAAAGATACATAATGGAAATTTTTTTATTATAAAAGTGTTATTTTCATTGAATTTAAATTCTATGCATAGAAAGATACATAATGAAATTTTTTTTATTATAAAAGTGTTATTTTCATTAAAGTTGAATTTTATGCATAGAAAGATGCATAAAGGAAGTTTTTATTACAAAAGTGTTATTCCTATTAAAATTGATTTTATGCATAAAGAAATTCTTTTTATTTTAAAAGTGTTATTCCCATTGAAGTTGATTTTCATGCATAAATAGATGCATAAAGAATTTTTATATCAAAATTAGATTTCTCTTTAATTCTATGTTTAATTTCTATGAGTATTTGATAAATGAATAAGTAAATACTCTAAGAGAAATTTCTATCATTTTATATTCACACGGATTGTAAAGAGAAAATTCAGGAAATCTATGGAGATCAAAATATTCAAATAAATGATTAACTTATTCCTCATCGGAATTCGTAATTAATCTAGAAATCAGTTAAGTGAATATTCAATGAATAAAATTTAGTAAATTAGTAACTGAATTATCAATCCTTTTTGAGAAAGATAGTTCAGGAAAAAAAATCTTATCAGACTCGAACCCAGAATCTGACTATGACCAAGACCAAGCTCTTTCGTCAATTTCGAGGCAAGAAAATGTGACCAGTTTAGAAAAATACTCTCAAATCTCCCGCCAAATCTGAAACTAAGTTTGAGACCCTTCGAATTGATATGTGGATTAAGGTTACAAAATTCGAGGAATTCTGTTATGAAATTCAAAAATTCGATCAAGAAGTTTTGGGGATACTGATTTAAGATATATTCATTGTATTTAAAAGAAAATTAAACTGAAAACTTGCATAGAAAACCTGTTTTCTTAAAGGAATGTCTTACGCCGCCAGAATGCTGGAGGGAGCATTTGGTATCTGTTTTCCTAAGGGAAGCTCGGTTACAACAGCTGGCGGGGAGTGTCAAAGGACAGCTCATGCGGCACAGCCTGCCGGTACGGTTAAAATGGTGCGATTTCGGTACGATGGACGAGGGCCGACGAAGTGGTCCCTGAGTGAAGTGCCAGGACACCTAAGGAGGATCCTGGAGGGTTCTGACCAGGCAATGCATAGGCTCGCGGTGCTTAGGACACCCATGTGTATGTCGTGGAAGATTGTAGAACGAATGATTATTGTAATCTGTTAGTAGATCTCGTTGTTAAGACCAGCTGGTGTCAACAGCGAGTCCAGAGTGATACTGTTTTTTTTTTAGAAACAAGGGACTGCATGGAAATTTTGAGTTATGGCATTTGTAACCAATAACTGTTTGTCAATGGATTGTTTTATAAGTTAAAGTTTTAAAGAGGAGTGTGTGCGTATCTATATTCAAAAGCAAAAGTTAAGAAAGGCATTCAATTATGGGTGGGTGAGTAATTGTCTGGTTCTACCAATTCCAGTGGTTGGGTGGTGGCTAAACCATAGGCTGGAATCAGTGGAGTTTTAATAATGAAATTGAATAATAGGAATACGCTTAGAACTCGAGTAGTTAAATAAAAACCTAAAGACTTCTCAAATGATTAGATCAACGGTTGTGCCTGATTTCGGTTAGGAAAAAAGCGTTGATTTCTTCAAGTTAAGTATGTAATAGTTTTCCTTCTATCTGGTTTAATCAGGTGAAGGATAGTTTAGCCTCTTGACCCCTTAGAAAATTTGTTAAGAAAATAAAAAAGGTGGAATCGTACCCGTTTTTCGGGCAAGGAAAATTTTTTCGGTTTCGGTTTCGGAATGACCATCAGATTAGTCTCGTGTTCGGACATTCGAGGGCGAGGCCCCGAGTGGGAGACCCTGCCCCCCGCAAGATGAAGCTACTTCCGCTGCTAGCAACCGGGAATCCAGTGCGCGGAGGGGGTAGAGTTCAGTACTCTCAGATCTGCCCACTTTCGTTGAAATAGGTGCGCCCCAAGAACAAGAGGAACAATAATTTCTACAAGCGAATGTAGCAAAGGAGGACAAAGAAGCCTCATTAACACATCCAGAAGCTGCTCGGGAAGAACAAGAACAAGAACAAGAGGGTGAAAAGCGTAAACGGAATGAAGAAGGTCCCAACACCAACAAGAGAAGAAGAATGGACTCCAAAAACATCCACAATGCAAGGTCCTGCTTAGACTACGTGGAGATGCCCACGGATGCAGGTACATTCCTCGAAGAGAGTATGGAAGGTCTTGACAAGTTGCTACTATTCCACTTCCATGAAGGAGACAATTCAACCTCTTGGTCACAAGAACAAAGAGTGTGGCGCTATCACCTCCTTACCACTCACTTACTACATGACAGACACGTCGAATTATGGAAGCAGATATAAGACAAAACAGTTAGAAATGCAAGCAAGAGTGGGCTATGGTGGATCAAACACAAGAATCAACATAATTAGCAATTAGAGGATGATTAAGAATAGATTAGTGAATAATTAATCTAATAGGATAATGTAGGCATGGATACTCAAAAACCAACAATTTCTCATTAGGCCAATGCCTCAATTTATAGGTTTTACATCCACAAGATGCCAAGCATCTAATCCCACTGATTTTGCCTTGATTTGTGCCACCTCCCCTACATCTGGGACACCTTTTCCTAGAATCTTTCCACACCCCTATATTCACTCATGCTACCCTTGATTCTCTCATCAATAGATTCTTCTCACCTTTTCACTGCTACCCACTTAATTACAAACTCCCTTTTACAGTCTCTTGCTAAGGGCTTGTTCCCGCACACACCCATTCACTTGCATATTTCAACACCTCCCCTCAAGTGAATAACTCCAGCACACTTGGACCCTATAACAAGTTTCCCTCTTACTTGGTAGCTCACAAACCAGTGCCTCAAGTCCCTAACTTATAGTCCTTGACACTCTCTCTATGTGTCCAAGGCTACTACAAGTGCCCGCCGTGACCTTGACTAAAGTGCTCACACATACATCTATGTGTCCAAGGCTCACAAACCAGTGCCTCAAGTCCCTAACTTATAGTCCTTGACACTCTCTCTCTCTCTCTATGTGTCCAAGGCTACTACAAGTGCCCATGTGACCTTGACTAAAGTGCTCACACATACATCTACCACATGGCCTACATCATCGGTGGCTCAGAGGTGGTTTTACTCTGTTGGGGCAGGTTACATTGGGTTGTGGGGGTTCTCTCTCAGAAAAGATGTTCTGACTCCTCTACCTTAGGAGTCTCCATGAAGTTTTCCGATGTCGATACTTCTTTATTTGGTTTGCTGTAGTAGCAATCTCTAGCCATGTGTCCTGGCTTCCCACAGTTGTGGCAAGTGAAGGTCCTTCCTCCTCCCCTGCCTCTTCCTCATCCTCATCCTCGTAGGAGGCCTCCCCGGGTGTAGAATGCTTTCTCCTCTCTAGTTGTTGGGTCTAATCCTTTCTTCTCTTTGACTTTGTTCTCTTGCTCTAGTAGAGCTCCTTCTCTTTGACTTTGTTCTCTTGCTCTAGTAGAGCTCCTTCTAACTCATGCAGCTTCAAATCTGGTACATTATTTAAGGTTTCCACAACGTTCTCATACTCTCCCTTGTCCACACTCTTTAGAAGCACTGCTAGTGCCTCATCATCTTCTACCTTCTTCCCAATGGGCTGCTAGTTGTTACTTAATGCTTTTGTATTTGTTCAAGTGTGTGGTTAGAGGTTCACTTTCCTTCATGTCAAGTTTGTAGAATTGCATTATAAGATTTATCTTTTAATTCTTTACTTGAGTGCCAAATAATTTGTTAAGTTAATCCCATGCATCTTTAGCTTGTTGTATCCGTGCAATGTGGTGAATGATTTCATCATTTAAGATAAGTGCAATGAGTCCTAATGCTTTCTCATTCTTGCTCTTGCTTGTTGCATCCCTGCAATGTGGTGAATGATTTCATCAGTTAAGATAAGTGCAATGAGTCCTAATGCTTTCTCATTCTTGCTAAGTTAATCCCATGCATCTTTAGCTTGTTGTATCCCTGCAATGTGGTGAATGATTTCATCATTTAAGATAAGTGCAATGAGTCCTAATGCTTTCTCATTCTTGCTCTTGCTTGTTGCATCCCTGCAATGTGGTGAATGATTTCATCAGTTAAGATAAGTGCAATGAGTCCTAATGCTTTCTCATTCTTGCTCTTCCACTCATTCTCCCCCTTCTCCTCTGGACATTCATCTCTTCCCTCTACTAGCCCCTATAAATTCTTCCTCATGAGCAAGTACATGGTCTTTGTTTGCCATGTATGGAACTGCTCCCCGTTAAATTTAGCTATTTCTTATGCAGTGCTCATGATGATGTGAAGGGGGTCTTACCTCTTGATCCAATTCAAGATTCAAGGGCAGTGTCTACCCTTTTACAACTCAAATCTGGTGTTAAATGATGATGATTACAATATATTTACAAGCATAAATACACCAAAAATTGCATAAATACACCAAAAATTGCATAAAGCCAAGGGTAACTGATTTGTACTGAATGGTTGGGATATCAGACCATCTCCAAATTGCTATCTAAAGTGATAGAAATTTGTATCAGATACCCAATGGTAAATTTGAACCATAAATTGCACCAAGATGTAGTGATAGTCACTGATTAGTGAAATAATCCCTGGTTTTGTGTGCAGAAAATAGAGTGTACGAGGAGGCCAGATCTGGTGCCTTAGAGTTCAAATGAGCTCAAATCCTTTCAAGGACATCAATATAAGTTAATCTAGTAGAGGATGAAGCCCAAAAATAAAAGATTTGACCAAACATTGAATGCTTAATCATTGTTTTACCAAAGTCACTTAGATTTGATGTAGAGCTTAATTCCACTTCTCCTTGAAGAATTTCTAAAATCTGAGATCATAGGCTTGTAGAGCACCCTTGAAACCCCCTGGGGCTAAGAGTAATGAGCTTGATTCACCTTTTGTAAGTGTATATCTACAAATTCCTTCAGAAAACTGGCACCGACAAAAGCGTGAATTTTTGCAGCTCTGAGTGGCGATTTGACGAGCTGATGCGATGGACTGAAGCGTGGGGAGTCTAGCTAGGTGTGGCTAAATGCTTTTAATCCAATTTGATGGTTGGAGGGAGATCAAGCCCCTCCACCATCTGGGGGTGTAGAGCTTTAGTTAAAAAGAACTTAAAAAATGGATTAATCCCTAATCATGATTAGCAAGGTGGTTATGCTTAAAAATTAGATGGATTCCTAGGCTATGGATCTGATAGCAAGTTAGAAATGAAAGAAAGAGTGGGCTATGGTGGATAAAACACAAGAATCAACATAATTAGAGGATGATTAAGAAGAGATTAGTGAACAATTAATCTAATAGGATAATGTAGGCATGGATACTCAAAAACCAAAAATTTCTCATTAGGCCAATGCCTCAATTTATAGGTTTTACATCCACAAGATGCCAAGAATCTAATCCCACTGATTTCTCCTTGATTTGTGCCACCTCCCCTACATCTAGGGGCACCTTTTCCTAGAATCTTTCCACACTCCTATATTCACTCATGCTACCCTTGATTCTCTCATCAATAGATTCTTCTCACCTTTTCACTACTACCCACTTAATTACAGGGTCCCTTTTACAGTCTCTTACTAAAGGGTTTGTTCCCGCACACACCCATTCACTTGCATATTTCAACAAAAGTAGACCAAGTGAAAGCTCTCAAAGACCAATTAGCTGCAGCCACCACAGCAACCGACGCCACACACAAGAACGTCATCATTAAAAGTTTAAAGACTTCCAAAGAACAAGAAGCAAGGTTGATAACCATAGAAGGGCACAATCGGCTATTGAGCAAGACCATAGTCAGAACAACCAAGGAGAATGAGGAGCTAAAATCTCAATTATATAAAGCCAAGGAACAACTTCAAAAGAGGTGGCAAGAACACCAAAGAGAAAGAGGTGCAGCACACACAACGCACATGCCACATTCCACCAAGTCAAAGAAGAGGGGTAAACCGGCCAAATCAACGAGCTCAAGGAAGAAATTGCTGCCTTGAAACAAAAGGTGACTAACCTCTAGGCGGTGCTCTTATACAAGAAGGCCATGCAATGGCCTATGAATCCAGAAAACTCAGAACACATGAGAGAAATTATGCTGTCCATGACTTGGAGTTACTCTCAGTAGTTTATGCTCTGAAGTTGTGGAGACATTATCTTTTGGGACAAAGGTTCACCTTGATGATAAATTATCAAAGTCTAAAGTGGATCTTCACCCAAAGGGGTCTCAACATGTGTCAAAGGAGATGGATGCAGACCCTGCAGGAATTTGATTTTGAAATTATCAGCCAGGGAAAGAAAATGTGGTGGCAGATGCACTCAGCAAAAAAGCCTCCTTTCTTGCAATTACAGTGGTGTCAAATCCATTGATCAGTGAAGCAAAGAAGAAGAGTCATGCAGGACAAATTGTTTGCTCCTATTGCTACCCTTCTGATGCGAGAAATGTAAGATTCCTCCCTCCATCTTTTTAGGTGTGTAGGTGTAAGAACCTCCCCTTCTGATCTTATAATTATTTCCCTCTCTGAAATAAAAGAAAGATTTCGTTTTACCTTGTTTTGGCCTGGAGAGAGAAAATGTCTAGAGGGAGGTAATTCAAAATTGAGATATTTTTGGATACAAAAATCCTCCTAGTGTCTAAAATGGTTTCCCCTAAAACAGAAATTCAAAAAGAACTTTCCAATGTGCAATTGAAATTAATTGAAAATAGGTATAAAGGACCTTAGCCTAAGGGTCTAGATTTTCAAAAAATTTTGGATTATGGTCCAATTAAGGTTCCTATGGGCCAATAGGATCAATCCAAGTGTAGGGAGGAGATAAATTGAAGAATAAAAGAAAAAATCCCCAAAAATGAGTAAGATGAAGAGTGGACTAAGGACCAAAGAAAAGAATTAAAAAACTGAATTTTGACACCTCAGTGTGCGGATCTCCCCTCATGAAGTAGGCGCCTTTCTCTCATCATTACCCCCAGTTTTTAATCAATAAAATGAGATATTTTCATCTCTCCTCTCTCCTGTTTCAAAACTAGATCCAAAAAGTAAGCTAAACTGACCCAAAAATGGTAAAAAATCACCCAAACTGATCTGGAAAATTCTAGAATCAGTTTGCTTGGTTAGAGGCTCACTTTTTCCTATAAATAGAAGCCTCCCCCTTTGTAAAAGCTTAATGGTGTTTATGCACTGTTACTCTACTCCTGTCCTGAGCCATCTACATTGAAATTTTTAATAATTCAATTGTTTTTGGCCTAATCCTCTCCAAAGTGAATTGGTGGCCACTTTTGCTTCAAACAAGAGTAGAACCCTCAATCCCTCAAGCCAAAGGAGAGTTGACAAGCTCTATTGAAGCTAATTTTCTTACTTTGTTTACGAATTTTAATGAAAAATCTATGGTTTTCTTGATTTTTATGTTTTGCAAATGATTGAATTAAATTCAAATGCTATGCCTTTGATGAAAAGGCCACCCCCTTCTCTTCTTTCCATTCCAACCTTTCTTAATCCTAGAAAGATTAACTAAGTGATTAATTAAACTTGTCTTATTGTTTACTCTCTTGAATTTTGAAAATTATGTAGATTAGAGTTCTATAATTCTAAATTGGGTTAATTAAGTTAAGTCAAGAAAGATAAAAAATGAGAAATGGTTAGCCATACAAAGGAGGTTATGGCAAAATTTTCTAGAATTTTTGTGAAAAAGAAAGTTTATTTTTATGTTATTCCAAAAGAGTAATTCCCACCATTTTTGCATCTAAAAGAAATATTTTTATTACTCCATGTACATATTCACCTATGAATATGCATGGATATCACTGATATTAATTATTAAATTTGATTTCTATGCATAGAAAGATGCCTAAAGGAATTTTTTTAATTATAAAAGTGTTATTCTTTTTAAATTTGATTTCTATACATAGAAAGATGCATAAAGGAATTTTTTTAATTATAAAAGTGTTATTCTTATTAAATTTTATTTCTACGCATAGAAAGATGCATATAGGAATTTGTTTTATTACAAAAGTGTTATTCTTATTAAATTTGATTTCTATTCATAGAAAGATGCATAAAGGAATTTTTTAAATTATAAAAGTGTTATTCTTATTAAATTTGATCTCTATGCATAGAAAGATGCATAAAGGAAATTTTTTTATTATAAAAGTGTTATTGTTATTAAATTTGATTTTTATGCATAGAAAGATTCATAAAGAATTTTTTTAATTATAAAAGCGTTATTCTTACAAAAATTAATTTTTATGCATAAATAGATGCATAAAGAAATTCTTTTTATTTTAAAAGTGTTATTCCTATTAAATTTGATTTTATGCATAAATAGATGCATAAAAGGAGTTTTTTTAATAAAAGTGTTATTCCCATGGAAGTTGATTTTTATGCATACATAGATGCATAAAGAATTTTTATATCAAAATTATAATTCTCTTAAATTCTATGTTTAAATTCTATGAGTAATTGATAAATGAATAATTAAATACTCTAAGAGAGAAATTTCTATCGTTTTATATTCACACAAATTATAAAAAGAAAATTTAAGAAATCTATCGAGATTGAAATATTCATAAATGATTAATTTATTCCTCATTAGAATTCAATCCTTTAGATGGAAAAAGAGAAATTCCTAGCATATTGGAAATTTTAGATATTTTATTTAAATTCAAAGAAGAATTTTAGATAAGTTTATTTTATCTATGAGAAATATTTAAATGGTAAAAGAGGAATTCCTATGACAATTGGAATTCAAACATTTAGATGGGAAAAGAGAAATTCCTAGCATATTGAAATTATTGGATATTTTATTTAAATTCAAAGATGAATTTTAGATAAATTTATTTTATCTTTGAGAAATATTTAAATGGTAAAAAAGGAATTCCTATGACATTTGGAATTCAATCATTTAGATGGAAAAAGAGAAATTGCTAGCATATTGAATTAATGGTTATTTTATTTTTGATGAATTTATTTTATGAGAAATATTTGATGATAAAAGAGGAATTCCCATGATATTGGAATGCAAATAATTAAATGCAAAAAGAGGAATTCCCATGATAATTGAGGTCCAAGAAATTAAATGAGAAAAAGAGAAATTTTTAGTATAATTCAATTTATGTCTATTTATCAAAAGTGGAAATATGGGTAGAATTGATTTTTGTGAATCCCATGAATTCTTCTATTCCAAAAGAGGATTATTTAATATATTTCTTTTGAGAAATTGAGAAAGAATATGGGAATAGTCGTTGAGAAAAAGAAACTTTATCTAGGCCAAGCAATTGGTAAAAATTTAAAAAAAGTTTCATTATCGGTATCAAGGTAGTAAAAACTACTAAGAGGATGTGAATGGATGTGAAAAGATGTAAATGGGATGCGATAGGATGTCAATGGATGTGATAAAATGTAAATGGGATGCGATAGGATGTGAGTGGATGTGATAAGATGTAAATGGGATGTGAATGGATGTGATAAGATAAAAATAAGATGTAAATGGGATGTGATAGGATGTGATAAGATAAAAATAAGATGCGATAAGATGTGAATGGGATGTGATAGGATGTGGTGTGATGAAAATGGATGTGGATGTGTATGTGAAGTATGGATGTGGATGTGTATGTGAAAGAATGGATGTGGATGTGTACGTGAAGAATGGATGTGGATGTGTATGTGAAAGAATGGATGTGGATGTGATGTGAAAGGATGTGATGTGATATAAAGGGATGTGGATGTGTATGTGAAAGAATGGATGTGGATGTGTATGTGAAAGGATGTTATGTGATATAAAGAGATGTGGATGTATATGTGAAAGAATGGATGTGGATGTATATGTGAAAGAATGGATGTGGATGTATATGTGAAAGAATGGATGTGTATGGATAGATGTGGGTAGTCGTACATGTGAACGATTGGATGGATGTGGATGAATGAGATGAGATGTGTATGAATGAGACATGATGAGGATAGATGTGATGTGATGTAATGTGGATAGAATGTATGGGATGGGATGGTGATGAGAATGAATGTGATGGATATAAATGAATGTGATGTGATGGATGTAAATGGATGTGATGTAAATGAATGTGATGGATGTGAATAGATGTGATGTGATGTGAATCGAGATGTGAATGAATAAGATGCGATGTCATGTGAATGAATGAGATGTGATGACATGTGAATCGGGATGTGAATGAATAATATGGGATGTGAATGGATGAGATGTGATGTGATGTGAATCGGGATGTGAATGAATGAGATGTGATGTGAAATGAGATGTGATGTGAAATGGATGTGATGTAAATTGGATAGATGTGAATGGATGATATGTGATGTGAATAAATATGATGTGATAAGATGTGGATATGGGTAGATGCGAGTGGATGAGATCTGATGAGGATAAAAAAAGAAAGATGTGATGGGATGGAAAATGATGTGATGAGAATGGGAATACATATGAAATGAATGTGCATTGATGTGGAACAATGTGGAAAGACGAGAGTTCGTTATAGAAACTGTATTTATGACCTGTTTTTAAATGACTGTTTCATGTCAAGAATGCTGGGGAAGAATTTTGATCGTCTTGTGAATGAGGCCGTGGAGACCTAACTGATAAAGTTGCAACAGCTAACGGAGAGTCAACGAAGGACGTCTCGCGTAGCAAGGTCGGTCGAGGTCTTGACTAGCCTCCGTTTGCCAGAAGAAGCTTTTCTTCACAGACATATAGGCCCTGGATGTCCAGCTATCGGGCTATCATGGGCTTCTCTCAAAATTCTTCCCTTTATTTCCTCATCAATGGGAATACATAGCCGATTATTATAATACATGCATCCTCCATCCAATTTGTACCCAAGAACTCGACTCATTTCCTGAGGAGTCTTGCTTTCCTGAAAGATCCCTGTCCCCTCCGCGCAACGAATTCTGGAGTGCTAGCAGCGGAAGTAGCACTTCTTGCGTGGGGCAGGGTCCTTCACTCGGGGCCTCGCCCACATATATCCGGACAAGAGACTAATCCCCGACCCGGAAAAACTTCCCTCGCTCAGAAAGCACGGGCGATTCCTCCAGGATATTTTTACTCTAACGTAGTCAAGAGCCTTAACTAACTGAACTGATCTGACGAACCCATAAGTCCCATAGTCAGATCAAGGAAAATACTTGCACTTGGATCATAGAGACCAATGATTTTTTCCTCATTGAGAGGCACAGCTGTTGATTCTTTTCCATAGAATAATTTTTATCTAGGATTTACTTCATCTATCGTAGCATAACAGAATTGAGTCTCATTTTAGGGATCCATCGGTCCAGCCAGTCCCGTGGGTTAACTAAACACCCAACCACTAGAGTGATGGGATCCATTTAAGAATTTGGTTAGGTTTTGTCCCGGGTACCAGGGAAAAGAGTTCCCAAGCCCCCTAGCTAGTTATTCATACAAACTTAAAACTAGTCACACCACTTACACACCCAATATGAAATTGCCTTTTTCACAGATTCAGCTGCCTTTAAAACAATCTTTTAATGAAACTATAGTATCACTGATCATAATCCTCCAAAATATCTGGTTGAATCCTAATTTCCAATTTTTCCTTCATCGGTGTACCTATGGCATCATTGGTAACCAGAACGCTCACCACCTGTCCACTCATGGGCCTTTTCGATAGTTCCTAGCTCATGGTACCCGGTAACATATTCACTTATTAAAATCAAAATGGAATCTTCGTTGAAGATCAGCAAGATCAACCAACAGATCCATATAAAAGAGCCATGGACTCATCCGTTGAGGACCAGCAAGGTCAATCAACCAGATCCATGCCCGAATTCAGAAAATAACTCTTACTCCTTATTCCAATATCTTCCACGATGCACATGTGGGTATCTTCGGCGACCCAGAGCCCGCGAGCACCGTATGGTCAGCACCCTCTAGGATCCTTCGCAGGTCACCTAGCGCTTCACTCATAGGCCGCTTCCTTAGTCCCTCATCCACCGTACCGGAAGCTCACCATTTAAATCAAACCGAGGCTGATCAAGACCTCGGCCGACCTTGCTATGCGAGACGTCCTCCGTTGACTCTCTGTCAGCTGTTGCAACTTTATCAGTTAGGTCTCCACGACCTCATTCACAAGACGGTCAAAATTCTTCCCCAGCATTCTTGACATAAAACAGTCATTTAAAAACAGGTCATAAATACAGTTTCTATAATGAACTCTCGTCTTTCCACATTGTTCCACATCAATCCACATTACTTAATCCACATTCATTTCATATGTATTCCCATTCTCATCACATCATTTTCCATCCCATCACATCTTTCTTTATTTATCCTCATCAGATCTCATCCACTCGCATCTACCCATATCCACATCTCATCACATCATATTTATTCACATCACATATCATCCATTCACATCTATCCCAATTTACATCACATCCATTTCACATCACATCTCATTCATTCATTCACATCCTGATTCACATCACATGACATCTCATCTATTCACATACCATATTATTCATTTACATCCCGATTCACATGTCATCACATCTCATTCATTCACATCCTGATTCACATGACATCGCATCTTCTTCATTCACATCACATCACATCTATTCACGTCCATCACATCCATTTACATCCATCACATCTATTTACATCCATCACATCACATTCATTTATATCCATCACATTCATTCTCATCACCATCCCATCCCATACATTCTATCCACATTACATCACATCACATCTATCCTCATCATGTCTCATTCATACACATATCATCTCATTCATCCACATCCATCCAATCGTTCACATGTACGACTACCCACATCTATCCATACACATCCACATCCACATCCCTTTCACATACACGTCCACATCCCTTTATATCACATCACATCCTTTCACATACACATCCACATCCATTCTTTCACATACACATCCACATCCATTCTTTCACATCACATCCACATCCATTCTTCACATACACATCCACATCCATTCTTTCACATCACATCCATATCCATTCTTCACATACACATCCACATCCATTTTCATCACACCACATCCTATCACATCCCATTCACATCTTATTTTCATCTTATAACATCCATTCACATCCTATCGCATCCCATTTACATCTTATTTTCATCTTATCACATCCATTCATATCCTATTGCATCCCATTTACATCTTATCACATCCATTCACATCCTATCGTATCCCATTTACATCTTATCACATGAATTCACATCCTCTTTCCATTTAGTAGTTTTTACTACCTTGATACCGATAATGGGACTTTTTCTAAATTTCTGCCAATTGCTTGGCCTAGATAAAGGTTCTTTTTCTCGCCGACTATTTCCATATTCTTTCTCAATTTCTCAAATGAAATATATTCAATAATCCTCTTTTGGAATAGAAGAATTCATGGGATTTACAAAAATCAATTCTTGGACCTCAATTATCATGGGATTTCTTGGACCTCAATTATCATGGGAATTCCTCTTTTTGCATTTGATTATTTGCAATCCAATATCATGGGAATTCTTCTTTTATCATCAAATATTTCTCATAAAATAAATTCATCAAAAATAAAATATTCATTAATTCAATATGCTAGAAATTTCTCTTTTTCCATCTAAATGATTGAATTCCAAATGTCATAGGAATTCCTCTTTTACCATTAAAAAATTTCTCATAGATAAAATAAATTTAACTAAAATTCATCTTTGAATTTAAATAAAATATCCAATAATTCCAATATGCTAGGAATTTCTCTTTTCCCATCTAAATTATTGAATTCCAATTGTCATAGGAATTCCTCTTTTACCATTTAAATATTTCTCATAGATAATATAAATTTATCTAAAATTTATCCTTGAATTTAAATAAAATATCTAATAATTCTAATATGCTAGGAATTTCTCTTTTCCCATGTAAATCATTGAATTTCAATGAGGAATAGATTAATCATTTATCTGAATATTTTGATCTTGATAGATTTCTTGAATTTTCTTTTTACAATTCGTGTGAATATAAAACGATAGAAATTTCTCTCTTAGAGTATTTCATTGTTCATTTATCAATTACTCATAGAATTTAAACATAGAATTTAAGAAAATTCTAATTTTGATATAAAAATTCTTTATGCATCTATTTATGCATAAAAATCAACTTCAATGGGAATAACACTTTTATTAAAAAAATCCTTTTATGCATCTATTTATGCATAAAATCAAATTTAATAAGAATAACACTTTTAAAATAGAAAAAATTTCTTTATGCATAAAAATCAATTTTTATAAGAATAACGCTTTTATAATAAAAAAATTCCTTTATGCATCTTTCTATGCATAAAAATCAAATTTAATAAGAATAACACTTTTATAATTAAAAAAATTTCTTTATGCATCTTTTGATATGCATAGAAATCAAATTTGATAAGGATAACACTTTTATAATAAAAAAATTCCCTTTATGCATCTTTCTATGCATAGAAATCAAATTTAATAAGAATAACACTTTTGTAATTAAAAAAATTCCTTTATGCATCTTTTTATGCATAGAAATCAAATTTAATAAGAATAACACTTTTATAATTAAAAAAAATCTCTTATGCATAGAAATCAAATTTAATAAGAACAACACTTTTATAATTTAAAAAAATCCTTTATGCATATTTCTATGCATAAAAATCAAATTTAATAAGAATAACACTTTTATAATAAAAACATTTCCTTAATGCATCTTTCTATGCATAGAAATCAAATTTAATAATTAATATCAGTGATATCCATGCATATTCATAGGTGAATATGTACATGGAGTAATAAAAATATTTCTTTTAGATGCAAAAATGGTGGGAATTACTCTTTTGGAATAACATAAAAACAAACTTTCTTTTTTCATAAAAATTTTGAAAAATTTTGCCATAACTTCCTTTGTATGGCTGACCATTTTTTATCTTTCTTCACTTAACTTAATTAACCCAATTTAGAATTATAAAACTCTAATCTACACAATTTTCTAAATTCAAGAGAGTAAACAATAAGAAGAGTTTAATTAATCACTTAGTTAATCTTTCTAGGATTAAGAAAGGTTGGAATGTAAAGAAGAGAAGGGGGTGGCCTTTTCATCAAAGAGATAACATTTGAATTTAATTCAATCATTTGCAAAACATAAAAATCAAGAAAACCATAGATTTTTCATTAAAATTCGTAAAAGTAAGAAAATTAGCTTACATGGAGCTTGTAAGCTCTCCTTTGGCTTGAGGGATTGAGGGTTCTACTCTTGCTTGAAGCAAAAGTGGCCACCAATTCACTTTGGAGAGGATTAGGCCAAAAACAATTGAATTATTAAAAATTTCAATATAAATGGCTCAGGACAGGAGTAGAGTAATAGTGCATAAACACCACTAAGCTTTTACAAAGGGAGAGGCTTCTATTTATAGGAAAAAGTGAGCCTCTAACCAAGCAAACTGATTCTAGAATTTTCCAGATCAGTTTGGTCAAATTTTTACCATTTTTGGGTCACTTTAGCTTACTTTTTGGATCTAGTTTTGAAACAGGAGAGAGGAGAGATAAAAATATCTCATTTTATTGATTGAAAATTGGGGGTAATGATGAGAAAAAGGTGCCTACTTCATGAGGGGAGATCCCCACACTGAGGTGTTGAAATTCAGTTTTTTAATTCTTTTCTTTGGTCCTTAGTCCACTCTTCATCTTATGTGAGCATTTACTCTTTTTTGAGGGGTCTTTCTTTTATTCTTCAATTTATCTCCTCCACACTTGGATTGATCCTATTGGCCCATAGGAACCTTAATTGGACCATAATCCAATTTTTTTTAAAAATCTAGACCCTTAGGCTAAGGTCCTTTATACCTATTTTCAATTAATTTCAATTGCACATTGGAAAGTTCTTTGAATTTCTGTTTCAAGGAAAACCATTTTAGACACTAGGAGGATTTTTATATCCAAAAATATCTCAATTTTGAATTACCTCCCTCTAGACATTTTCTCTCTCCAGGCCAAAATAGGATAAAATAGAATCTTTCTTTTATTTCAGAGAGGGGAATAATTATAAGATCACAAGGGGAGGTTCTTACACCTGCACACCTCAAAAGCTGGAGGGAGGAATCTTACATCCTACCCCACTTAAAAAACGCGAGATGTCCTCATCTCGCAAACTAGAGGACAACTCTTTCCCTTAAGATCGAACTAATTCTGGGGTTCCTTATAGTCTGGTGAACCCAACAGAATCCTGGGATAAAAATGCGAGATGTTCTCATCTCGCAAACTAGAGGATCCCTTAAGATCCAACTGATTCTGGGGTCCCTTATAGTCTGGTGAACCCAACAGAATCCTGGGATAAAGATCCCTTATATAGAACTCATCATCAAATAACAATTCTTTCATATCATATCATTCATATCCTAAACACAATAATGGTCCATTAGACCGAAATTTTCATCTGAACATTCCTCCATGGGAATTTCAATTATACAGGTTTTTGATTTGTCATCCCTTAACTTGATCCACTGGGTCAAGTGTTAACAGTAGCAATCTGTCAGCACAATCCACTAATCTCATAGTGATTTGCTGAAGTCATTATCATCATTCCAGCTACAAACATCATCACAAGGACTCGTCCCATTCATCCTCATTGTGGTTTTGCTCAACTTATCGCTTTTCAACCAAAATTAAAAAATCATCATTTTTTAATCAAAATCCAAATCAACTCATCAGTTCTCAACCAGAATTCTAAAATCATATCAACCACATTCGAATTCATCATCTGGATAGCATTTTTGCTTATAATTTCAAGGTCTTAGATTTACTCATATATACTGCTAGTAAAGAGCTGCATATATACCCTCGGTATATACAGGTAGTCAATCACGATCCTTGGAATTTTAAGGTAAATACCATCATGTCTAGGCCTCAAGCAAGACAGGGATTCCATACAATTGCGGTACTTTCATTTGAAGACCCAATTACCTATTTATGAATCTTCATTCTGAATATCAATTTGTATGAATTTCATCACACAATTACAACCTTTTACTGCTACTTCATAAATTCTTGATATTTCTGGTTTCTCGGTTGACCCACTTTAGCCAATTCGCTCTGATACCAGCTGAAAGATCCCTGTCTCCTCTGTGCAACGAATTCTGGGGTGCTAGCAGTGAAAGTAGCACTTCTTGCGCGGGCGCAGGGTCCTTCACTCGGGGCCTCGCCCACGTATATCTGGACAAGAGACTATCCCTCGGTTCTTCCAAAACCAAACCCAAAAAAACTTCCCTCGCTCGAAAAGCACAGGTGATTCCTCTAGGATATTTTTACTCTAACGTAGTCAAGAGCCTTAACTAACTGAATTGATCTGACCGAACCTGTAAGTCCCATAGTCAGATCAAGAAAAAGACTTGCACTTGGATCATAGAGACCAACGCTTTTTTCCTCATTGAGAGGCACATCCATTGATTCTTTTCCATAGAACAATTTTTATCCGGGATTTACTTCATCTATCGTACCATAACAGAATTGAGTCTCATTTTAGGGATCCATCAGTCCAGCCTAACCCCATCTAGTCTCGTGGGTTAAACCAACTGCCCAACCACTGTAGTGATGGGATCCATTTAAGAATTTGGTTAGGTTTTGTCCCGGGTACCAGGGAAAAGAGTTCACAGGCCCCCTAGCCGGATATTCATGCAAACTTAAAACTAGTCAGACCACTTACACACCCACTTACACAGATTCAGTTGTCTTTAAAACAATCTTTTAATGAAACTATAGTATCACTGATCATAATCCTCCAAAATATCCGGTTGAATCCTAATTTCTAATTTTTCCTTCATCGGTGTACCTATGGCATCATTGATAACCAGAATGCTCACACCACCTATCCACTCAAGGGTCTTTTCGATAGTTTCTAGCTCATCGTACCCGGCAATATATTCACTTATAAAAATAAAAATAGAATCTTTGTTGAAGATCACCAAGATCAACCAACAGATCCATATAAAAGAGCCATGGACTCATCTGTTGAGGACCAGCAAGGTCAATCAACCAGATCCATGCCCGAATTCAGAAAACAACTCTTACTCCTTGTTCCAATATCTTCCACGATGCACGTGTGGGTATCTTTCGGGCGACCCAGAGCCCGAGCATCATATGGTCAGCACCCTCTAGGATCCTTCGCAGGTTACCTAGCGCTTCACTCATAGGTCGCTTCCTTAGTCCCTCATCCACTGTATCGGGAGCTCTAAAGGATGTACTTGATCATGTGCGGAAATGCTTAATGTGTCAGAGAGTCAAGGTAGAGAGAGTCAAGATGCCAGGGAAACTGTAGCCTCTAGACATTCCTCAGATGAAGTGGGAGTGTATCAATATGGACTCACTGGATTACCTTCAGTGCAATCAAGTTACAACTCCATTTTTGTGGTAGTTTTGATAGGCTAACCAAAGTTGCCCATCTAATTCCAGTGAAAGAAACATACACTACAGTGGATGTTGCCAGAGTTTTCCTTAAAGAGATCTTTAGATTGCATGGCTAACCTAGGAGGATAGTAAGTGACAGAGATCCCAAATTCACATCGAAATTCTGGACTGCATTCTTTGAAGCAGTAGGAACTTTCCTGGATCTCAGCATAGCCTATCACCCCGAAACAGATGGCCAGACTGAAAGAGTGAATTAGGTAATAGAAGATATCCTTCGGTCATGCTGCGGTAGGAAACCAAATTTGCTTACAATGCTTCTTATCATCAAAGCATTGGGATGAGTCCTTTCAAAGCTTTGTATGGACAAGATTTCCTTACACCGTTGACTTGGTCGGCCGACCCATTTATCAGAGTCGAGATGTCTAGACAAATGCTTGATGATATGGACCAGTAGATGCAATCAATCCGTAAAGATATAAAGGCAGCCCAAGATAGGTAAAAGTAGTACACAGATAAAAAGAGATCAGAGAGAGAGTTTGAAGAATTAGATATGGTCTTCATTCGAGTACGACCAAAAAGAAGTTCCTTATCCTTAGGAAAGTACAAGAAGCTCTCTCCTAGATACTGTGTGGACCGTATGCTGTTATAAAGAAAGTGGGCAATCTAGCCTATAAACTTCTTCTGCCTCCCCATCTCAAGGTACATAATGTATTCCATGTCAGTTTGCTTAAGAAATATGTACCTAGCCCGAGTCACGTGCTTGATGATGAACCTCTCTCCGGACTCAAGGCCAGATGGTACTCTAAGCTGAGCAAATTCTTGATGTTCGGGAGGAGAAGATTCCTCAGAGAATTTTTAGTAAAGTGGAAGTTCTTCCCTCTAGAAGACGCCACCTAGGAGAAAAAAGAAGAGTTGGTGAAAGATTACCCCCACTTTGTGAGATGAGGACATCTCGCGTTTTTCAAGTGGGAGAGGATGTAAGATTCCTCCTCAACCTAAATAATGAATAAGCTTTACTTCAATCCCCTGTAATCATTCCCTATTTTTGAATACAAGAAAATATTGTGTTTCCTTGTTTTTACCTAGAGAGATAAAAAATTCTAGAGAGAGATAATTTAATATTGAGATATTTTTTTATAAACAAATTCTCCTAATATCAAAAATATATTTCCCTGAAACAGAAGTTCAAAATAAATTCTCTAAGGTGCATTAGTAATCAATTGAAAATGATTTAAAAGACCTTAGCCTAAGCGTTAAGATTTTTTTGAAATTTTTAGATTATGGTCCAATTAAGGTTCTTATGGGCCAATAAGATTAATCCAAGTATTGCGATGAGATAAATCCAATGAATAAAAGAAAATACCCAAAAATGAGTAAATGCTCACATAAGATGAAGAGTTGACTGAGTACAAGGTTTATTAGTTAAAAACTATGAGATATTACTAAAAAAATGAGATATTTTAGAATAATGATACATTTTTGATACCTTGGTAAGGAGGGGGGATACTTTAAGGTAGGCACCTATTTCACACATGTTGATGAGTTTTTAATTCAAAAATATTAAGATATTTTTATCTCTCCTCTCTCTTGAATCAAACTAGATCAAAATGGGAGCTAAACTGGTCCAAATCTTGTCCAAATTTAGCCAAACTGAACCTGAAAAATTCTAGAACTTAGTTGGACTCAGTTAGTGGCCTCCCTCACCTATAAATAGACCCTCATTCTTTTGTATTCTCATCTATGAACTAGACCATGCCAGTATTACATTAAAATAAGCATATTTTCTATTATTCCTTAAAAATCCTCTACATTTTGGAGAGATTGGAGCTTCTCTCTCTCTTCAACCATCCTTGGAGCTTTCCTCTCAACACACTAACCAATTGATTGGTTAGAGGCTTCCTTCTAAGATACAAGCAAATCAAGAGGAGGTAAGATGTAATTTCATGGTTTTTTCTCTAATATTCTCAATGTTTTCACTTCTCAACCCCTCTCAAGCTTGAGAAGTTTCAAATGAATGGTTTTTCAATGCAAATTAAACTTTCTAAAGAATTCTAATGATTAATCACAAAAAGTTTATATTTATGCTTAATTAGGATACCTTTTTATGTGTATCTCTCTCCCCCCAAAAGAATGGTCATTCCTATGACCAATTCTTATTCAAATGATGCTTCTCATTGATAATTCTCAATTCAAAGATCAAACTCTATGCTAGTTAAGCTAGAGGTTAGAAAATGGCCTTTTTAATGCTTTTATACTAATAAAATTATGGTAAAATTATGATTAATTCCATAAATTGGATTTAGGTACAAATAATAGTTACTCTATTATAATCGTATTGCTAAGTCTTATTCTTTTAGAAAATATTAAAAATTATTAGTAATAGCAACGGAGCTATGGTAAAAGTTTTGGAAAATTAATACATAAATCATTTTTATGCATAATGTGAAAAGAGGACTTCCTACCATATTCTAGGATTAGTCATCCTATGCTAAAAGAATAATTTTCATCACATCCATAGAAAATTAAATTTTAATGTTTATGAATAAATAATTAATTAGAGAAAAAGAGGCATTTTTAGTAATTTCAATTTTATGCAAAAAGAGGAATTCCCATGATAATGGAGATCCATGTATTTCAATGAAGAAAGAGAAAATTTGGTATATTAAAATAATAAATATTTTTATTTAATTTTAAGAGAAATTTTAGTTAAATTATTTTATGCATGAATAAATTTAAATGATGAAAGAGGAATTCCCATCATATTTGGAATTCAATCATTTAAATGGAAAAAGTGAAATTCTTATCATATTTAAATTAATGGATATTTTTATTTAATTTTAAGAGAAATTTTAGTTAAATTTATTTTTATGCATGAGAAAAACTTAAATGATGAAAGAGGAATTCCCATCATATTTGGAATCCAATCATTTAAATGGTAAAAGTAAAAATCTTGGTATATTTGGAATAATGCATATTTTTATTTAATTTAAAGAGGAATTTTAGATAAATTCATTTTATGATAAAAGAGTAATTTCCATGACAATTGGAATCCAATCATTAAATGAGAAAAAGAGGAATTTTAAGCTTATTCAAAAAAATAGATATTGGTATTTAGTTAAAAGAAAAATTTTTATGGTATTTAAATAGAGAAAGAATTGAATTAAATTTTGGTGACAAAAGAGAAATTTTCACCATAATTCCTCCTAGAGAATCAAGGTTGATAAATTAAGATTGGAAGAAAGAATATCTTTAGCTATTTTATGTGGTTAAATCACCAAATTGGTATTTACCCAAAATTAGATTAAATGGAAGAAGAGTATTTTCATTAAAATCCAATATTCTCTAACAAAACCATTTCTTAATCTACTATGAAAAAGAAGGAATGAAATTCACAAAATTGGAATTTCCTTACGGTTAGAAGTTCAGTAGATGTTTATATGAAGAAAATCCTTAGAATCAAAGCTAGAACTAAACCGGATGATTTTGATTACACCACGACTATGAGAGGGACGGTCAGTGAACTACTTGTCCATATCTCGATCTGAAAAAACTTCGTGAGGACCAATTCCGGTTCTTAATACAAAGAATAGACTACCGTTGAATTAACTAGTTTTCCCTTCACCAAAATCACCAAGAATCTAGATGAACAGTCAGTCAAATGATGGGTAGATTACCTGATGAGAGATCAAGGATTCTCATTTATGAAATTGTGGATTAAGGAAAAAGGGTTTTGTGGAACCAATCTCAAACTGGAAATTTTACTTGCATATAGAACCTCTGTTTTCATTTAAAGGAATGTTTTATGCCAGAATGCTGGAGGAAGCATTTGGCATGTGTTTTACTAAGAGGAGGTTTGTTGCAACAGCTGGTGGGGAGTCGTCGAGGGACGTCGCTTGCGGCGGTAAAGCCTGCCAAGGTCTTGACCAGCCTTGGTACGGTTAAAATGGTGTGCTTCCAGTACGACGGGCGAGGACCAACGAAGCCGTCCCTGAGTGAAGTGCTAGGAAACCTAAGTAGGATCCCAGAGGGTTCTGACCATGTGATGCACGGGCTCACGGTTGCTAGGACACCCATGCGTGCGTCGAGGAAGATTCAGATGGACTAAAAAGAATGACTTTTGTGAATCAAATTTTGATATTGGATCTCGTTGGTTGGCCAGCTAGTCTTCAACGGAGAGTCCAGACGATATATTTTGTAATACAATGGACTCAGAATTTTGGAGGATGATGATCGGTAATATTATGATTTTCATTGAAGGTTTGTTTTGAAGACAACCGGTTTTGTTATAATGGCAATTTCATATTGGGTGTGTACGTGGTATGCCTACCTTAATTTTTACATGAAACGCTGGCTAGGGGGCCTAGGAACTCTTTTCCTATACCCGGGTAAAATATAACCAAATCCTTATAAAGGAATCCCACCAATACAGTGGTTGAGCGGTTGGCTCAGGGGATTCCTACGATACCATTAAGTTACGGTTAGTTACGTTAGATAGATTAAGTCCTGAGAAGACCCTTGTTCTGTGGGAGGGAATTAGCGGCTGTGCCTCATTAAAGGAGGAAACAAGCGGTGATTCTATGGACCAAGTGCAAGTTTCTTCTTTGATCTGGCCATGTGCGGCCGGATCAGTTTGAATAGTTAAGACTTTGACTCGTTAGATTAATGCTCCCGCTCGAAGATTTTCCTTGGAGGAATCGCCCGTGCCTTCCGGGCAAGGAAAGTTTGTGTCCGGGTTCAGTTTTGGAGGAACTGCCAGATTAGTCTCTTGTCCGGGCATCCGTGGTGGGCGAGGCCCCGTGTGAATCCCTGCCCTGCGCGAGAGGCCCTGTGCGAGAGGCCGACGCTGCTTCCGCTGTGCCAGCGCCTCGGAGGGAGCACTACTGTGGAGGGGGTCGGGGGTCGCACAAAGATGACATATTTCAAGTGGGTGAAACTACATTTTGCTATTGATTGAACAGGATATATGAGTAAAAGAGGGATCACCAACATTATTATACTTATGTATGAATGAAGATAAAAAAGCCAATAAGTTTGGAGGCATATGATATCCAAAATTGATGGGGGCTATGTAAGAAAAGTTTGTCCCCATTATGAAAGAACTCCACTTGGGATCTTTTGGATTGTATAAAGAAATGCAAGGTCATTTATACCTAAGTGGGTTTATGGAAAAGTGTTTTAAACAAGTAAAGGAATGGATTACAAAAATAGGTCAAGGGATTCAACTTTTAGGAGACATTTTTCCTTGTGACAAAATTAGCCACCATCATTTGGATAGTGTTAGCAATGTAGTTTTGGCTCCACATGAAAAGTGACTAGTATTAGCTTTGGCTACTCATGAAAAATGACTAGTGATGTAGATGGATATCAAAATTAGACTTTATGAATGGATTGACATCTCTATAGGAGGAAGTGTATTTACAATAGCCACTTGGTAAATCTTGTAAAATTTACCAAGAATTATATGGGTTAAAGTAGGCTCCTTGAGCCTAATACTCGTAGATTAACACTTATTTTATAAGTATCGATCTTCTTGAAAGACCATCAAATGCAAATTTTTATATTTTCCCTGAGCAAGGCACCAAAAAAGTTCTACATGTGGATGACCTCATTTTGATTGGGGAGCCATGAGGAGAGAAAATCTCATAGAAAAAGGAGTTTCTAAGTTTAGAGTTTGAAATCTTAGGCTAATGAATTTTTCTTGGGGATTGAGGTTTGGCAGGATTCAAATTATAACTTCATTTCCTCAATATAAGTATGCAGGAGAAATAATTAAGGCATTTGCCATGGTTGAGTTTGACACCCCTATATTGATGCAAAATTATCTAGAAAAGACACTTATAGGTTTCTTATGTGAAGTATTATTTTCTTATTAAATATATGGCCAATCATTAGCTTTGTATTATTGAGAAGGTTCTTGAATCAATCCCACAAGAACCATTTTAAGGCATGGATATGGTTGTTGAAATATGCTATGTACACTAGAGTACAACATATTCCATAAGAGACATTAAAAGGTAGGGGTATGGTTGTTGAAATACCCTAAGTACACTAGAGTACGATATATTCCATAAGAGCCATTAAAAGGTGGGGGTATGGTTGTTGAAATACCCTAGGTATACTAGGGTACAATATCGCCTACATTGTGGTGATATCGTACCCTAGGCACACTTGAGTGCAATATATTCCATAAGAGCCATTAAGAGTTAGGGGTATGGTTGTTGAAATACCCGCGGTAAACTAGAGTACGATATCACCTACACCGTTGGTAGGACCTTAATTAGATATACTATGGCTTTGATTAGGCAAGAGACTATGATAATTGGAAATTATTTTTTACTCATTTCTTTTCACTTCAATAACTCAATTAGCCTCCTAAGCTACACCCATTTCTCCCAAAAACCCCATCAATTAGATTGCTTCACATGAAGCATAACATATTTTATACTCACCCTCTCTAGAAAGAAAGGGATATTACAAGTTGTTTCTTATTGATATAGGGGTAACTCCACACCCAAGTGAAACACAATAACCTGAAACTCATCTCCTACTACAACAAATCACATTCCTAATCTGAGTCACAATATCTAGTTAAGGTCATGCCCGAGATGTAGGTGGTTTTGTACTCAAGTGTATCTTGAATGTATTTTAACACCCACATTCCTGTCTTAAAGGCTAGCCTACTCAATACACAAACTACAAAGTTGATGTATGGCCATGTGTTGTTCAAACTCCCCAACACCTTCATGTACTCCTTTATATCCAAAAATGGAGAAGTGTTATTTGCACACAAATTTGCATCAAACTCCATAGGGGTGCCAACTAATGTGCACTCATCAACCATACCTTACCTTCTTAACTCTGCATCACTGGCAAGGCTAATTTGAGAGCCTATTGTGAATGCACCACAACTGCAAGGGTAACTATAAATCTATTATCTTGCCATGTATTAGAGAAGAAGAACAAACTCCTGGCCAACTTCCTAATGGAGAAGTTTATATATACAACTTTGAATCAAGCTTCTTTGGGGTGCTAACTACTGTGCACTCATCCATACTGAATGCCATCGGTAGTTATCCAAATACTAAGAAATAAAGATGTAATATAGACCTCAATCCCCAAAGAAATAAATGCTAACTTTGAATCAAGCTTCATAGGGGTGCTAACTTTGAATCAAGCTTCATACGGGTGCTAACTAATGTGCACTCGTCCATACTAAATGCCTTCTATATTTCTCCATATACTAAGAAATAAAGATGTAATATAGACCTTAATCCCCAAAGAAAAATGTGTAAGCCAAAGGTCTGTCATTTCAAACTTTGAACTCAACATCTCCTTAGTCTACTGGATATTTTCTCCTCACATGATTTCCCATTAGAGGTTGTCATGTACCTTGTTAACCTATAAATGGGTAAACATTTATGTTAATCTATTCTTGAGATTAACAGATGTTCCCACTAACATTCTACACCAAAGAGAAAACATGGACACACTAAAATCATGTGTGATAAAGCAACAAAAAGGCTATCCATATTGTGGGATCCCCCTTCGGGGGCGCTGCGAGACGGGCGAAAGCAGTGTCGGCCTCCCACGCGGGGTGGGGATCCACACTTGGGGCCTCGCCCGTGGATGTCTGGACGAGAGACTAGCCCGAGTGGTTCCTCCAAAACCGAGCCTGAAAAAACTCCCCTCGCCTGGAAGGCATGGGCGATTCCGCCATGGGAAAATCCTCCAAAGGGGGGAATTACTCTAACGAGTCAAAGTCTTAACTAGTTAAACTGATCTGACCAAACTTGAAGTCACATGGTCAGATCAAGAAGAGACTCGCACTTGGTCCATGGAATCACCACTTTTTTCCTCCTTTAACGAGGCACAGCCCCGCTGATCCCCTCCCACAGAACAAGGTCTTCTCAAGACTTCAAATCCTTCGATCTAGCCTCTAACCCCAACCGGCCCATGGGTTATGGGTTAGCCAACAACCCGACCACTGTATTGGTGGGATTCCTTTATAAAGATTTGGTTGTGTTTTCCCCGGGTACCAAGGAAAAGAGTTCCCATGCCCCCTAGCCAGTGATTCATGTAAAAATTAAGGTAGGCATACCACGTACACACCCAATATGAAATTGCCATTTATAACAAATTCGACTGGCTTTAAAACAATTCTTCAATAGAAATCATAATATTAGTGATCATCATCCTCCAAAATTTTGAGTCCATTGTATTACAAAATGTGTTCTCTGGACTCTCTGTTGAAGACCAGCTGGCCAACCGACGAGATCTAGTATCAAAACTTGATTCACAAAAATCTTTCCTTTTAGTCCATCCGAATCTTCCTCGACGCACGCATGGGTGTCCTAGCAACCGCGAGCCTGTGCATCGCATGGTCAGAACCCTCTAGGATCCTCCTTAGGTGTCCTATCACTTCACTCCAGGGACCACTTCGTCAGTCCTTGCCCATCGTATACCAGAAGCGTACCATTTTAACCATACCGAGGCTGGTCAAGACCTCGGTAGGCTTTGCCGTGAGTGACGTCCCTCGACGACTCCCCGCCAATTGTTGCAACGGACCTCCTCTTAGTAAAACACATGCCAAATGCTTCCTCCAGCATTGTAGCATAAAACAGTCCTTTAAATGAAAAACAGAGGTTCCAATGCAAGTAAAATTCCCAGTTTGAGATTGGCTCCACAAAACCCCTTTTTCCATAATTTCCAGTTTCATAATGAGGATCCTTGATCTCTCATTAGGGTAATCTACCCATCATTTGACTGATTGTCCAACTAGATTCTTGGTGAGTTCGGTCAAAGGAAAACTAGTTTAGTTCAACGGTAGTATATTCTTTGTATTTAGGAACTGGAATTAGTCACGAAGTTTTTGCTTGATTCAGATTGAGAGATGGACAAGTAGGTTTATTGTCCATCCCT